>NC_079900.1:13521034-13711509 GCF_024868665.1 Triplophysa rosa | reverse complement strand
TCACACCATTCTTTGTAAACCCTAGAAATGGTTGTGCGTGAAAATCCCAGTAACTGAGCAGATTGTGAAATACTCAGACCGGCCCGTCTGGCACCAACAACCATGCCACGCTCAAAATTGCTTAAATCACCTTTCTTTCCCATTCTGACATTCAGTTTGGAGTTCAGGAGATTGTCTTGACCAGGACCACACCCCTAAATGCATTGAAGCAACTGCCATGTGATTGGTTGATTAGATAATTGCATTAATGAGAAATTGAACAGGTGTTCCTAATAATCCTTTAGGTGAGTGTATATATGTTTATTAAGTGTGAAGGATTTTAGTATATGAATACAAGTGTTTATGGTATGGTAGCGCCCTTCACGTACGCTCATCATCACCAAACTCGCTGACTTAATTAGCAAAATCTCATTGGCATAATTACTCATTAAAAAGCTCTGCCTCCCACACACTTTACTGTGCTCTGTTTACAGCAGTGAATGTTTTATGTGTTGACTTATTTAACATCCCTAAGTGAGCTGATTACAAGATGAAGAGGAAAATGAAAGCGAGGCTACATTTGGCTGCTGAAAGAGAGTATTAAAATATCACTAGTGGTTAAATTTGCAGAAGCTCTTCAATAGTAGCCTTTCTGCACCATGTGTTTATTAGCGTGATGAAGCTAACATAACTTCCAGCAGCAGATTGTGTTTATTTTGCGCGAGCCGAACTGCAGCGCTGGTCAATTAGAAATAACTCTGCCCTGGAGCCTGGATGATGGAGATCTCTTCCCAGCAGAATTGGGCCATTAGGCCATAGAGGATAGAGTATAAGGTTAGGAGAGCATAATTCTCTCTTAAATGAATACTATTTGCACAGTTAAACCCACAGAAGCCCCCTGCTGCTTCTGTAATGAAGCCGCTCGCTTCATACACACGGCATCATCATCACATTTACCAGTGTTGCACACTTGTTTATGTCAACAATAGATTATTCTTGTTTTGTAATTAAACTTTCTTAAAGGGACCCACAACTCGACAAAAAATATGTCAGTAACCCTTGGTGTTTATGTTTTTGTTATTAGCTCTGTTATTAGGTCTAGTGTTATTTGTTTTTTCTTAATAAATACAGCCATCAATATTTACGTCAACATGTTTTTGCTTTTTATGAATTACAAGCAAGCAACATAGACAACATAAATGGTTAATGTTTGTAATTTACTAGTCATTTACTAAAAAACAATCTGTGAAATTAGTGGATGAAACAAAATAGTGTTCTCTTAAATATGTAAATACATATATAAATGTCTGAGCTTGGAAAAACAATTATTTGCATCTTTTTAAAATAAACATTAAAAACAGGTCCCACAGGCCTGAAGGGGTTAACTGTATACTTTTGTTAAAATATGCAAGTTACAGTATGTTATAATGTTCTATAATTTTCTTTTCCTTTGTTTTGACATTATTACGTTTCTTAAATGGGTAGATCACCCGAAAATACAAATTCAGCTTAATATGACTTGACTTTATATTTCTTCTGTGGAACTGACAAGAAGATATTCTGAGAAATGTAACGGCAGTTTTTTGTCTATATAATGGAAGTCAACCAGGGCCAATGTTGTTTGGTTCCAAAATTCTTCAAAATATATTCTTCTGTGTTCTGCAGAAGAAAAAAAGTCACGCAGGTTTAAATTACATAAGCGTGAATAAATTATGAAAGTACTTTTATTTTTGGGTGCACTGTCCCTGTAAAAAACATGTCTCATTCTCTCCAGTTAACAAAGCCTGTAACATTTTACAATATCTACTGTATAAACAATACTTTCAAATTCAGCTCTATAATAATATTGGCGTTTCACTGCTGAAATGTGTTCTGAATTCATGTGTTCTGAATTCATTGTAATGCCTTTTTCAATGTTCTTTGACTGACAGTCGCCAAGCAGGATGTAATAGGTTCTTCTGCAGCCACTGTGACTCATTGCTGTGTTGCCCTGGACAACATGCTCTCAAGGGCCATAACCTGACCTGCAGCAAATACCACGGCAACAGACAGTACATACTGTCTCCAGTAAGTTAAAACTCTTGACATTAACATCATGATGTGGACTCTGTAGACTAGAGAATACTGTATTGTCTTCTGCTAATTACTTGAAGAATAAATGAAAGTTTCTTGGCACAGCCTGCATTATGGACATGATTGGTATTCTCAAATGGTATTCCAACTCCACAGATTCATTTTGTTCTTAATGATGAATGAGTTTGGACATTCTCTTTGCTTAAAATGAGGAGTTACACAAAATTCATTCCTAAACCAATTATTTTTGGATGTGTAATTCATTTTGCAGCATGGAGAGGATAGGCACCAAGCTCTGCCTCTTATGAGTTTCAGTTTTCCTCTGCAAATTAACAGCGCGTACTCATAACGCTCACTGTGCCTCTTGGCCAACAGTTGTTTTGTTCTAAAAATAATCTTCGCTGAGCCTCTGCCAATGACCCACTTATTAAAAAGAGAGAAAAAGAGCGAGAGAGCTAATTAAGCTGAATAAACAAGAATATGGTGCTGGGACTGAACACGAATTAGAAATACAAATGACAAGTCTGTCTCAGGAGCTGCTTTGATATCAGATGGAGAAGGAACAGCAAGACAAACATCACAGTGTGATATACTGTATTTCTCCAACACGTTAAACAAACAGTAATGGACATCACAGATGGTGAACATCACCTGTTGTTTAAGAGGAAAGAAAGACCACAGCGCCTGCTTACAAGCTTCCTTAAGTGCTGTATTTCAACCAAACCCCAAGAGCTACACGGCTGTGAAAATTACCTATACGCACACACATTTCACCCATCCATCAGCCTTGCTCTTTGCTGCTTTGGTCAGCTGCTCAGCACGGTCTGCCATGACTTTATTGTCCCCTGTGGAGGAGTGGGTCAGATGCCGCCGAGAGCACAGATGTCTGATGAAGCGGTACCCTGCAGAGAGCCTGTGCGTCAGATCGCTGCTGATGAGATGCATGCATGTGTGACAACAGCGGATCATGCTGGATGAGCTGAAGATTTATACTTGAAAATTACTGAAGGAGAGAGAAATTGAGTTGGAAGAAAGAGATAACAAGCAAGGTGGTTTGCTACAGCTGTGATACAGCTTGCTTGAGTCACTTACTGACTGAACAGTATATTAAGGGCACAGATATTGTCACTTTGGAATAAGTCTGAAAAGTGCTAAGTTTTACTGTAAATGCATATACAGGAAGCATCAATCACTGATGTTAAATGTCAAAATGTGCATTAAATGCTCTGAGCTTTGTTGTCAGGTACACTGTAAACCCGAATAAGTTTTGAAAATGTATGTAATCCGTTACATCAAATCTTTTGAGTTATGATGTTCCCAATTTTAAGTAAGCAGAACTATCAAGTTTTGAGTTTGTTGTACTCATGCATGTTAATTCCTTTTAATTTTGAACATTTAGTAAGGTAACTTTTTTATTTACAGTTAAATAATAGAAAGGGCTTATTAAGACAAGCTAAACATTTTAGCTACATCAACAATTAACAAACATCCTTCACTGAGAGTGATGTAACACACACAACTGCTATGGCACGTCCCACAACCTAAGCATAAGCACCACTCTTCTGAACGATGGTCCCAAAAGTAAAAAATACAACAAACTCTTCTAAATATCCTAAATATGCATTCATCATTAAAGAGGCTTTTTCCTTTCTAAAAACTCATAAAATAACAATTAATTTCAAAATTTACTTTCCTAATGCAGCCTGAAATTCACTGAAATTGAAATTCGTTGTCAACAAATCGTCTTGAATTAACTTGTTTAAATCAGTTTTTTATATAACATTAAGTTTACACTACTTTAACTATTTAATTACTTTGAACATTCGGGTTCACCTTAATTCTTTGATCCGGAGTGCGAGAGCTAGGCTTTTGCCCCTGTGAATGATGTGGGTTGCCAAGGAAACAGGCTCATTTTTAGGTAATTTACTCTACGTGGCACTCGACAAAAGTGCAATTAGCTCACTAGTGGCCTGAGCTGAAGCACAATTAAAACCCAGAGGAGATTTGAAGGATCAAGGAGGATCATGGGTATCTGACAGCTTGCTTGTTCCTAATCTCCTTGTTGCTGGGGGGTCCCTCTTTGTGTAGTTCCCTCTGAACACATGTGGTGAGGTGGAAATGGCTTTAATTATGCAATTTGTTCTTGAATATATCGGGCTTTACCTTGTTAAATAAGGACTTTTGAAAGTGAAGATCTTTTACTTTCATCTGCATACCTGTAGACATTAAAACACATGATTCTTTGAATTTTCTTTCAATTTGTAATTTGTTTTAATCAGTCGAAGATTTTGGATTTTCTAAAGGATAATACTAAAATAATTTACCCTTTAAGAAACAACTTTAAGGGATGGTTCACACAACTGTGTCATCATTTATTCACTCTTATGTCATTTAAAACCTGTGTTTGACTCTTTATTTCGGTGGAACACAAAAGAATATATTTTGAGAAATGTCTCAGTGGTTTTGTGTCCATACAATGCCAATGAGGTCCAATGTTGTTTGGCCACCAGGTTCTTCAAAATATAATTTGTGTTTTGCAAAAGAAAGTCATACAGGTTTGTGTGACATGAGGGTGAGTAAACAATGAAATATTTTTTTATATATCTTATTAAAGGCCCCACACACCCAACACTGTCAAATTTTTTATACCTTTGTTTCCGCAAAGAATTTTAGCATCAAAAACCTTGAATTTGGAAGACTTAAATGTCCTTCTTTCACTACTTTTGCTAATTAATGCATGGTTTTATGTTTGTTTGCTTTGTCCCAATAATCAAAGTATTAACCAAAATATGCAAAAACAGATTTTTACCTAAACATTAGTATACTTTAAAGCGTGTTAATAAGTCCACACATTACTGATCATCATAGAAGATGTGTGGGTAGCATGTGTTGAGTGCTGTCATTTTCACACCGTTGTCAAAAAACAGCAGTAAACAAAGCAGAGCTTCATCCTGTATGAAATCGCTGTCTCAGCGAGAACGCGCTGTTGGCAGAGTGTTTTTATCTTCCTCTCTCTCTTTAACACAGCGCGAGTGAGGTAAGCCAAGGAAGACAAAGGCAGAGATATAGACCTGTAGGAAGTCTCTGGAGTGCTGATTAGAAAGACAACTCGCAGACAATCCCGTTACTACTGAAACACTCCTGCCCACACATACTGTATGCTACACAACCGTCACAGACAAAAGCAGAACCCATTTGATTTCTATTTGCAATGCACTTCATAGCTTTTATAATACGGACCGTTTTTGGAGTCACTGTCTAATGTTCTTTAAACCTTCATCTGAAAGCCTGAGTTGCTCCAGGTTTTGTCAACCAGTCATAAGGGAGCAACTTCTCAAGATAATGTTGGAATTATGCAAGTTTTGGTTTCTCTCCTATTCTCATGGTGGTGATAGCCTAGTGGCAAAAACTCTGAGCTGCAGACTGCAATAAATGAGAGACTGGAGGTTTAGTCCCAAAGTGGTGTGATAAAGGTGTGGAAAAGTAACTGGAGAACTCACCTTCATGTCATTTAAAACCTGTGAATGAGTCTTTGTTCTGTGGAACACAAAAGAAGATATTTTGAGATACAATGAAAGTCAATGGGGGTCAATGTAATTTGGTTTTCAACATTCTTCAAAATATCTTCTTTTGTGTTCTGCAGAAGAAAGAAATTCGTGCAGGTTTGAAATGACATGAGAGTGAGTAAATGATGAGAGAATTTTCATTTTGGTATGAACTATCCTTAACTCTATAGTCTAGCTTCTTCCAGACTGTTTGTTTGGACTGTGAGGCTATTTGGTTGCGAGCATCTCCTAAATCATGAATCATTGGTAAAAATGATATACATATATTATCTCATCAGCTCTCAACCAAATATTAAAATCAACTACAAGTGTTTTATTTCAGTCAAACATTTAAGAATGTAAAAAAACTGCAATGCAGTCATGAGGGAGTCACTGTCTCTCTCTGCTTTTCTTTAGCAAGTGGTGCAGCCCATGAGCTAACATCCACGCTTGTGCTTCTGTGAGAGCGGATCTTCTCATTTGAAATGGGTTTGTGTGTCTGTGTGCTGGAGCAGTGAGATCTCATTAAGCGAAGAAGTAAGCCAGACTGCTTGATGCACTCATCCATACAGTCTCAGAGCAATCATCCTCCTGCAGAAGCTCACAGCAAATTAAAACTTTAATGGATATCGATCAGACACCTTCAAATAAACCCAAAGCTGCCGTCCAATCAGAACCTGCTTTTCTCACACACAAGCATTTACAGTATGTGTGTGTGCTACGCTCGCATCGATCAAAAAAATGGCTGCTTTCTCCAGACATACGTTGTAACATTTCTGTTGATGTTTGAGGGAAAATAAGAGCAAAAGCTGAATTTCTCCACTGTCAGATCAAATAAGAGTTGCATTATTTTCCTCTCCCATCACGCAGGCTTGATGTCAACTTGAATGGCTGTTGTTTTTCATCTTGCCTACCAGTGGCAGACCAGTGTATCTAGACCCATTATGTGTAGAATTTGAACAACAAGCTCAAAAACAATATTGGAAAGCGAACAAATCGCTGGAAGAGAAAAGGCAAGATTGAATATTTTTTGAATGGCAGATAAAGAGCCGGTAGATTTTTTAAAAGGTTTCCATCTGGTATTCACAATAGGATCTTCGAATGGGGTATTCAGATTTCCTCATTTTCTCAGTCAATTAAGCGAGCGTTGGGCCGGTAATGGTTTTTCGAAGTGATGTGAATCATGGGTTTTCTGTCTGAATGCATTATTCCTTTGAGAGCCGTGAAGGGCGGTTTGATCGGATGGCGATCGGGGAGCTGTTAACGGGCTAAGAGAGCAGCGTTGGGTCAACCCGGTCAGCCGGAAGCCTTGACCTTTGACCCCCGGTTCACACCAGATCCCCGAGGAGTCTGGTGTACCGGTCGAGAGTAAATCACACACATCAGTATGTCTAGCTAGAGAAGGTTAAGGTCAAGATAATTTCACCTATCCTTTTCCTTCAGGACATGCAGATATCGTACGGTCCTGTGGATTATTGTTTAAGACTGATTTGAAGCCTGTGGTTCTGTTGAAACGACCTCGAGCATTACATGTCTGCGTTTACTTGAAGATCACCGATCTAAAGGCAGACTTTTTTATAATCATTTGTAAGATGCAAAGAGACAGGTGGGATGTTCACAGTCCCCTGATAATGTAGTTCTGCCGTCTGTACTCTCCACCTTATTGCACTAGACCCTCGGGCTCTTTTACAGTAGACTTGTTTGATGCTATATGTTTCATGTGTACTAGATACACAACAACTATCTGGTGTAATCAGATTCTAATGGTTTATGTATATAGTGAAGGTGTTCCTCAGTGCCATAAATGGCTGTTCTTTCCAACAGAGGCCAATATATGCCAATGAACAATCAGATTTAAATGTGCAATCAATCCGTTCCTTCATAAAACTCCCTCCCACCTCATAAAAATGGCATATTTTGAGATGGAGATTTTCTAATCTGCTTCACCCACACGTTCTAAATGAAAGCTACGGGGATTATTACTCTAGTATGTGTTCATTGATATTAAATAGAAATGTAATGGGGTTATTTTTCAGCTGCATGGGAAGTGAAATCAAACGTGAGATTGGCACGTCTGTCTGTGCCAGCGCCTGCAGACACTTGAGCATTAAAGAAGACTCCCCGCCAAGCTGAAATAAGGCTCTTTGATTGGCACCTCTGAAAATATGGTTGCTTTGGACTTGATTGGGTGGCTGCCAGTTTGTTCTGGCATCAATTGCCAATCAGGGCTTTGATGCTTGATAAGGCGAAACCAGAGCGCTGGGCTTGCACCCCTCAGGGGTCACACTTTAGGCAGATAGAGAGAGAAATTACAAGTGCTCCCCTTTGCTGTAGAAGCTCATTGAAGCTATGGTATATGTTGATGATGGATGGTCTCTTCAGATGTGGCCAATTCGCAGATGTGTTGTTGTTTAAGATCCTCTTAATGATTCCTGGCAAGCATTCTTTGTTAAAGGGACCGTTTAGACTTGGTTGTCCTAGAACAGTTAGTGAGCCATGAAAATGTTAACCTGCCTGTAAAAAGGACTGCTGCGTTTTGCAAGTATTTGTACAATATTAAACTCGCATAGCTTTGGAAGGATTTTTTTGTTGCACTAATGAACTTAAAATGACACAGATTCTATTGTCACAATTTTTCTTACCTGGCGTTGTATGTATTTCCCAGATGGCTCTCCATTTACAAATTTGTAAATGGAGAAGCTACAGAAAAGACATTAACACTGTTCTAACTTGTCATATCGTGATAAAATAACAAGCAGTTAAAGTCTCTGTATCTCCTCTGTGTAAATCTGAATGTAATGAGTGTGAGCCACATTTATCACAAGCAACGAACTCCAAGACATTTTGTCGATCACTTGCTTTCTTTTTAGCAGCTATCCCCACCTATTATAAAATATAATTGGTAAAAGATTATGTTTCTCTTGAAATATCAAATCAAGTCCACGATGAGGAGCATAGTGGTCTGATTCAGATTCGGAAACGTTTTTCCTTCAGCCTCATTTTTCTTAATTAAGTGTGAATGGTAGATCTTCTCTTCCTTATTTTATATTAGCTGTTATAGAATGTCAACCTGACAGAACAAATGCAACTTACATCCATCACTCTTAACGTTTACCTTTTCTTCCTTTCTTTTTCTTGTTCATATGCAGACATAGAGTGCACAGAGTAGCATCATAGAGTATTCTGGACACACAGCAAGGTGAGTGCCTTAAAGGGACAGTTCACCCAAAAATGAAAATTCTGTCTTCGTTTACTCACCCTTGAGTTGTTTCAAATCTGTATAAATGTCTTTGTTCTGATGAACACAGATAAAGATATTTGGAAGAATGCTTTTAACAAAACAGTTCTTGGCCACCATTGACTACCATAGAAATTACAATGGTAGTGAAAAGTGTCCCAGAACTGTTTGCCAGAACGGTTCCTACATTCTTCAAAGTATCTTCTTTTGTGTTCAGCAAAACAAAGAAATCTACTATATAGATTTGGAGCAACTTGAGGGTGAGTAAATAAAGACAGAATTTTCATGTTTGGGTGAACTATTCCTTTATCCACTGGAAAAAGGTGATAGAAGTAAAAATAATATTAGTGCTAGAAAAAACCTTTACATATTTGCTAATTTTGCTATTTGCATAATAGGTCAGCTAATGATGTTTACATAGTCCGCATATTACTTCTGTTTTTAGCATCAGATTTACATTTCGTCGTTTAGCAGACGCTTTTATCCAAAGCGACTTACAAATGAAGTAAACAATGGAAGCAATTGGAACAACATAAGGACAACAAAAAGCATAAGCGCAGTAAAAGGTCTCATGTAGCCTACCACAGTATACAAAGCTAAGGTTTTTTTGTTTAGTTTCTTTTTAAGGATAGAAAGAGTAGAAAAGAGATGGAAGTCAGAACTAATTGGTCAGGTGCTGACGGAAGTGATGTGTTTTCAGGCGATTCTTAAAGATGGCCACAGAATCTGTTGATCTTGTAGCAGCGGGCAGATCATTCCATAAATGTGGAACAGATCCAGAGAAGGTATGTGAGAGAGATTTTTTCCCTTTTTTGGGGGCACTACAAGACGTCGTTCGTTTGCAGAGCGTAGGGATCTGGCTAGACATAAGTCTGTATTAGCGAGTGAAGATATGGGGGTGCCGAACCAGTGGTGGTCTTGTAGGCCAAAAGTTGAATTTGATGCGAGCGACTATAGGGAGCCAATGTAAAATGAAGAGAGGAGTGACGTGCTCTCTTCGGTTCATTGAAGACCAGATCTCTATAGTCTATGGCCACAGCGATATTCAGAGCTACGCACACATTTTTTCGGTGGTCTCGCCTCTCTAACAAACTGCTGTTTGTTCAGCATGTTTGCTGGAGGCCTGTCGCTGCATTGTGTTAATTGGATTATCGGAGACAGGAGCGCTCCACCAGGCTTTACACAAACCAGCTAATAAAATATGTGCAGGAATTAGGCATATGACTTCCTAGGGTAGATTAAAAGATATTATGTCTAAATGAAGTAAGTACTTCCCCATGCGTGCTAGTAAAGATCATTTCTATGCTTTATATCAAGTCTGTCAGCTGCTGCACTGTCTAGTCCTGGCTTGAGCTAAAAACCTCAGTGTTCTCTACGGCAAATCAGACAATAAACGAAAGTTGAATTTAACTAGTGTTTTATATATTGTATATAGAATATATTAAATGTATATTATACTGGCTCTGCATATTTAGTTCAATCACTAAAAAAATGAACCATGGTGTATATAGACCAGTTCGGAAAACGTCAGCAATGCTGATCCAACGCTGGTCCAGAAGAACTTTCTGTTCCAGTTTTTTAACACACAGAAACGTTTGAACACAATACAACCAACAAAACATTTACAACCGAATCACAATATTAAACGAATATCTTTAGGATTTAAATGTACAGTATATATAAGATTTAAAAATAAAATAAATAAATGTGAATCCGAAAGTGCTTCTGCAATAGTGTTAACATCTTGCGAAGTGGTCTACAGTATATCATAATATACATACTGAATAATAAATAAATATGATAAATAATATATTGTCACTGTCCTTCCAAAACCTTGGATGTCCACATTTTTTAAGAAATGGAAAAAACACTTTTTAAATGATTAAATACTGTATTGTCAAAGTTGTACTTTTTAGTACTTTATGGTTTCAGAAGGACATCAGCAATAAATATAAACACATTTTCTTGGTGGATTGATTATTTGAAAAATACTGTAAATATAATGGTTACTACAGTGAGATGACAGTAAATTTGTGGTTGCTTTATGGTGTTAATACAAAGTTTACTGCAGGTAAAGCATTGTTAATTTTCCCATAAGGCATTGCAGTTTTTCAAAGGCTGAACATAAGTGTAGATTTGAACACATAAAAATGGCTGGAAAACGGCTGGCTGAGTTTTACAACAAAATATGTAAATAAACTAAAAACTAATCACATTGTCATTGACACATTTTTAAAGCCCACTCATCAAAACCTCAACATTTTGACATCAGGTTTAGTCCTATTTTGTAATTCTCTGGTCATCTTTGTGCATTTGTGGAAATGTTTTATGCCAGCAGGGCATTTTGCATAAGACAGTCAGCAGCAGGTCATCAGTTATAGAAATGCCTTGCTGCAGATACGTTAAATCACCCCCACTGTTCTGTGTGCGGTGTGATAGACCTTTAATTACACACTCGCAGTGCCTGAGGGGGGTGGATGTCGCTCCTGGTGAATGCACATATGGCTGATGCCTGGAGAGACAGGTGCCACAATCCTATATACACACACCCACAAATCAAGATCTTTTACACCCATACTGTATACACACTCACACAAACCTGGTTTCTCTCGATGTGCGTCCAATTTAACGCTTCACACTTCTCTCGTGACCGTTTCTTCCCCACAATTCTTTTCATTTCTCCTTGACCTTTTCTCTTTGCCTTTGGCAGAGCCGCAGTCAGACCGGGCGCTGCGGTTGAGACGCGCACGCTATCGTTGCATGATTTATTCACCAGCCTCTGTCTCTGTCTGCACAGCCCCCAACCCCACACGTACTCCACAGTGCATGCTGTCCCCAAGGGCTTGCACGTACACACACTCACACACTAAGTCGAATGGACAAACAGCGCGCTATATCTCTCCCCTCCTCCTCTCTCAGCGGCAGAGCATAGATCACGTCACTGCGGCTCTCTGCTCGGGTTGTTTGCATTTCATTAGCTGAGTCGAGGAATAGGGCACCACGTACAGCATATGCAATCGTGCACGCACAGGTTAAGGTCTATGCAAACCAACAAGAGTAAACACATAGACTGTGGCATACATGTGCGAGGGCAAACACATGCCAGCATCTCTAAGCAAACATAACCTGATTCGTGTAGTTGTGTTTGTATTGCATTTGTGTTGCTGTGGGAAATGTAGTAACTTCAGCGATGCACTAACCTGTGTGTTTACCATAGTAGGAAAAATAGCTTTATGAATTTCTTTGTTCTGTTGAACACAAAAGAAGATATTTTGAAGAATGTAGGACAGCAAACCATACATTCGAATACCATTGTAACATTTCCTTCTATGGTAGTCAATGGGGTCCAAGAACTGTTTGGTAGCAAGCATTCTTCCAAATATCTTTCTCTGTGTTCATCCAGATTTGGAACAACTCAAGGGTTTTCATTCTTGGGTAAACTGTCCCTTTAAAAGAGATGGTTTCAAAGACTCTCAAGACATGATGTTTTGGCCTCACTGTGACATCACTGCCAACATCTTTGTGACCTCAGCACACAACCTCAAACCATAACGGACAGCCAAGTGTCTCACTGGTTATGACAGAAGGCAGCATGTTACTATAATGTCTCCAAAATGTGTTTGTCTGCGGTCAGAGTTTTGGCTGGGAAAAAAAGTGACCCATAGAGTCAGTGTATTTACAGTATATTATAATATCAGCTGTCTTGTAAACATTCTTAAATGAACTGTAGATGGCAGTACCTCTTTTGTAACTTCGCTGTATGCTTCAATAGCACGGAAAATCCCCACAGAGGTCATTGCAGGCCACTACAGAGACCTGGAGAGGGGTAATAACATCTTAGGCCAGCCTCGAGTGTGATTAAAGGGTTTGAAACTGCCCATTGGGGACAGACTGGCTAGTATCCATAAACTGTATATCAGATCACAGAACCAAACTTTAAACCAATCAAAATGCTTTCACTTATTTGCCTTTCTGTTGTTTTTATGTAGTTGATAATTTTATCACTTAAAACTCACCTTTAATGATCAAATATAAAATATTTTTATTTTCTGTAAAAAATGATTTATTCATGCTGTAAAATAGCTTGGGTGTAACTCTACACCCTTGCTTCATTTAGTATATGCATATCCATGGTTATGCAAATTTGTCCCCGCCTCCAACCAATACTTAGCTCCACACCTGGGACTACCTGATCCACTTGGTCAACTGTGTGATGTGTTTGGTTTGTGACATTTTTTTCAAACAGTGTTTTTGAAACTGTTCAGTTTTGGTAAATGGAAGTTTTGAAGGGATAGTTCACCCAAATTTACACACCCACCGAACAACTGCGGTACCCATTCACTTCTATTATGGACACAAAAGACAACAAAGACTCTTAAGAGCTTTATTGCCTGAAGGTAGACGCTGTTTGGATTGGATGCCCTGATACTGTTTGGGGGAAGATAGTTTGCGTGTAAAGAGTCATGATCGGGGTGATTGGGGACCTTGAGGATACACCTGGTCTTATAAAGACATCTAACCAAGAAGATATCCTGGATGTTTTGTAGCCTACAGCCAGTAATGAGCTTCTCTAAATTCACCAGGCACTGTGGCGAATTGTCTCATCACTCTGCGCTCCAGGGCAGAGACCGTAGCAGGCAGTGATAGAGCACTGGTAGAGGTAAGGCCATGTTATGTGATGGCATGCCAATCATGTTTAATCTGTAAAGAATGAGGATGTGCAGTGGTGCTTTTTTTAACTTAATGCTGTTGTGATGAGACCGGAAAGGTGTTGTTACTTCTTAGTAAGTTAAGGGATAGATCACTCTAAAAAAAAACGTTTTCATTATTTATTCACCCTCATGTCATTCCAAACCTGTATGGCTTTCCTTATTCTTCAGAACACAAAAGAAGATATTTTGAAGAATTTTGGTAACCAAACAACACTGACCCCCATTGACTTCCATTGTATGTGTAACGGAGGCCAGCTAGTGAAGAGCTGTGCAGTTTGTAAACCTCACTCCCCGACCAACAGAGACGCTCTAGCTACAGACGCTAGAGACTGTGGTCTTTAGCCCCCTCGTTAGAGCGCCCGTCTCCCATCTGGACCGACGCCGGTTCGAGGCCCGTGCAGAGCGGGGAGAGTAGGACCGGTTACATATGGACACAAAACCACTGAGACATTTCTCAAAATATCTTCTTTTGTGCTCCACAGAACAATATTAAGGTGAGCTGAACAACATTAAGGTGAGTAAATGATGGCAGATTTTTTATTTTTTGTGAACTATCCCTTTAAAAAAGCTGAAGGTTTTCTTCCTAGTAGGCACCAATTTAAAGGAAAAAGATCCTGTAAGGAATTTACATGCCCATAAACACTCCCCTTCACCAGCACAAATACACCAAGACTTGACTGTCTCACAGGGAACGCCCTGCCAATCTCCATCCACCGGTGACATTGATGTTTGCCAGAGCGCCCCGTGTTCAGATATATGACAGTAATGAACAGAGACGCCTTTCTCTGTCACTGCTGGCAAATGAGGGCCTGATAAAAGCTTGAGAGGAGCTGTGTTTGCATTTAAACACAAATTACACTTTACTGCTCCCCCTATTATTCCTTTGAAGATGTCAGTCAGGTCAAATTGTGTGACTCCCTTGATTGAAGTCATGACAGCTTGAGCCGCCGACTGATATGTGAGGTGACTGCTTGGGTGTTTTTCTTTAAAGTTGCTTGAACACACTGCTACATGCAAACCAAACATGTGTAGTGTGCCGTAAAGCCCTCAGCTGTGTGTGTGGCTCTGTGTTTGTATAATGTCTCCTTTGAGATCATATCAAGGCAGTAAACATTGTGTTGTTCTTCAGAATCCCAATCGCGTCTCAAGAGATGATTTGCAGGAGGAAGCAAGAGACTGTTTCCTCCCCTCCCCTCCCCTCCTCTCTGTTCTCCTCTCCTCCCCGTCCTCTGCTCTCCTCTTCACCGCTCTCCCTTCCCCAGAGGTTACAGCCTGGATTTCATTGTCTGCATTGATCTACAGATGGCACAAAGCTGGTGATCAATATTTGGATTAGAGGAGTAGACTGTATCTTTGGCTGCCTTTCCTTGGCCTCAACCTTATCACGAAAACACCAATGCAAACACCAAGAGAATGGAGAAATCTGCTTCAGGGCATGTGTTATACACCAGACAGCCATTTGCTGTCCCTGTCATTGCTGGATTCTGCATTCACTCTGGAGTCCCTTGTCTATTACCAGGACATTAACTGCACCTCTCTTCATGAATACACTTCAGCTCTCTCACCCTCTTTTTGTTTCTCTCTCACAGCCACCACACTTTATCTACATATCTACCTTAAAGGGATAGTTCACCCAAAAACTCTTTACTCTTTTTCGCTGTTTATTTTCTCACCCCCAGGCCATCCGAGATGTAGGTGACATTTTTTCTTGAGTAGAACAATAAAGAAGATTGTTTGGTAAATCTGGAGCCTTCTGTGCTTCATATAATGGATGTATATGGGGTCCACCTGTCTAGGAGTTCCTATGGCACATAATTCCAACAAAAGCGGCTCCTGGTGTCATATTGACGTCTTGTTATGCGAATCAATCGATATTTGCAATAAACTGAACGTGCACCTCTAGAATGGGAGTGTTGAGCGACTGTCGCAGAAATGAAGTATGCGCATTATCAAACACTCCCTTTCTGCAGGGCGCGCTAAACGCACCAGAAGCTGTAATGCCATCCACCACCAAATACTACAAAAAGAAGATTGCGACCAGGACATGTGGCAGGGGTAGAAGTAGAGTATTTTAAGATTTATGAAATAGATAATGGCACACCTCAAGAAAGTGTATGTAGCCCAGTGCTATTTAATATTATGGTAAATTATATTTTTAATAGTGCTAATTATGATATAGGAAGAGCATTATTTGCAGATGATGGGGCAATTTGGAAGGGGTCACGTAATGTTACTTGTGTGACAAAAAAAGTTACAAGTAGCTGTAGATGAAGTGGAGAGGTGGGCGAACAGATGGAGTTTCAGGTTATCAGTGGCTTAAAGGGGTCATATGGTGCGAATACGTGTTTTTCTGTGTCTTTGTTGTGTTATAAGTTGCCCATTCATGTATTAGACACGTAAAATTATTTAGTAAATTAAATTAAAGTGTCGGAACAAAAGATGAATTCTATCTAAAAGCGAATGCTCACCCAGACCTGCCTGAAACGCCTCGTGTAACCACACCCCCACAAATCTACGTCAGTTCGTGGTCTGATTTGACTAAGACCACCCAAATGTATACGCAAGTAAGGTGGCTGTACCTGTCAGTACAATTGCTTTGGAACCTGATGTTCCAAATATGGTAAGAGGCGTTACATTTCCGTCACACGCTTGCAGTATTCCACCAATCACTACACACTGGTTAACTGGCCAATCATAGCACACCTCGCTTTTCAGAGTGATGAGCTTTGTAAAAAATCTGCGCGTTTCAGAGAGGCGGGGCAAAGAGGAGATACAAACATGCACGGTATGTGGAAAATACAGCGTTTTTGAACCTTAAATCGTGTATACACATTTCATTACATCTAAAACAAACGATAATATTCCATTTAGCCGTGTCATATGACCCCTTTAAACTCAAGTTATATGCTTTACTTTAACAGTTTTAAGTTAAAGTTATTATAATATAATATAAGCGGGAGCTGGAGCAAGTTCATGTAGTTGAATACCTTGGTGTATGGATGGATTCAAGGCTAACATTTGCATTACATACAAAAAAGTTGATTGAGAAATGTAAAATGGAGTCAATATTTTACGATATCTATCTGGGGTTGAATGGGGAGCTTGTAGTCTGTCGTTAAAAATAATCTACTGTACATTAATTAGATCAAGTTTGGATTATGGAAGTATAATTTATGGGTTTGCATCAGAAACTACACTTAAAAAGGTTGAAGTAATACAAAATCTAGCTTTAAGAATTTGTTGCGGTAAAACCACGACTAGGCCTGCTTGTAATCTGTTCTGATTCATGTGATGCACTCCCTAGCCTTGCGAGTGGTCAAAAATAATCTAGACAAGACATCATATATGATAACCTTGCCTGCTCGCTAAGAATTAGTATAAGCTTAGTAATGTTTTTGTGGGTTCCTGCTCATGTGGGAGTGGAGGCTAATGAAGTTGCTGATAAGATAGCTAAGGAAGCATTGAAACATACTGAAACAGATGTTCAAGTGATTCTTAGCCAGAAAGAGGTTCAAGCTAAAGTAAATGAAATCACTTTTAATAAATGGCAAGAAATTTGGAACAATGATAGTAAAGGAAGAACATATAGAACATGTTCTCATTCAATGTAAAAAAATATGGAAATGAAAGACAGAAATTAATTCAGGAAATTAGCTAAATGGGACTTGATTCATTTAATTTACAGATGTTGGAAGGATCAAACCAGTTAAAGCAACAAAATAAATATAGAGTTATTATAACATTTTTGAGAGATTTTTGAGTATATTGTTAAATTCCCTAATATCGGTGCTTCACACTCCAGTCTAGTAGGTGGCGGTAATGCACCAAAAGCTGGTTTGCCAACCGCCATAAAACCCCAGAAGAAGAAGAAGACGTGTGGCAGAGGCTGTAGTACCGCTAATATTATTAATAATTGCGTTCAGTTTATTGCAAATATCGATCGATTTGCTTCACAAGACGTAAATATGTCACCCAGAGCCGCTTTTGTTGGAATTATGTGCTTTAGGAACTCTTAGACAGGTGGACCCCATATACATCCATTAAATGAAGCACAGAGGGTTGCGGATTTACCAATCAATCTTCTTTATTGTTCTACTCAAGAAAAAATGTCACCTACATCTTGGATGGCCTGGGGGTGAGTAAATAAACAGCAAATTTGAGTTTTTGGGTGAACTATCCCTTTAATTGAGGTGTTGAGTTTGCCAGGTTCTATAGCTTCTGCCTGCCGTTGCCATGGTAGCAATTACAGGGCCTCAGCTGGCAGGTTAGCACTGCCCTATAGGCTGACTGTCTCAACGATTGCTTCTTCCAACCTGACAGCAGCCTCAACAGGCCTTTTAAGGTTATTTAATTAAGCAAATAATAACCCCACTTGAATTAAATAAACATACTTAATTAAAGGCTGAATTAGATTTAATTCTATTTGATGATTCTTACATTGATTGCTTTTTTCAGACATTGATTGTTTTAATTTTATTAGCAAGGGCCTGTCATTGGCTTTTGGCAAGCTATAAAAGCAAAATGGACAGGTTTGGATTTATTAGTCTGACCAAACCAGTATAAAAAGAGCTAAAAGACTGAGCTGAGCTGACCTAGCTGAGAACGGCAGACCAGTGTAGGCTGGATGTGTTGTGCAAGAGGCAAATGTACCCAGAGGATAATTTTATTGCTTTTTTATAGCTAAGATTTTATGGAGTTCTTGGTTGCGTTTCATAAGTACCAACTTTGTTTTAGGTGTTTCTCATAAAATTTCTGGCAAATGAGACAGTTGTTAAAATACATTAAGAGAGTATGAAGCTGTAACATGAATGTAGATTGTATATGCAAAGTAATCTGGATTTGGGTAAATTTGATGAGAAATCGGTATCGTTGATAAAAAAAAAATTCTGATAGTTTAAAACAGCTGATGATCAGGGCCGATATATCCTGTCATTCAAAAGATGACAGGAAAATGCAATGAATTTGTGCTCTGTATATAGAAAGTGTTAAGAAACATCACCAGTTTGATGTTCAATATTAATAGTCATTATATAAATTAGTAACTTTCAGAAAATTAAGAAATATTAATTTAATATTCACAATCGGTATCGCCAATCGGCATATATCACTCTGAATTAACTGTTGGTATCATTGGAGAAATTTAGTATCTTCAATAATATTTACTTTTTAATGCAGCTTTGGCCAATCTGAGCTCTGAGCTGTTGAAATGTCTTCTGAAACTCTTGGAGAGTACTCTTGGAGATTTCTGGCTCTTTTTCTCGGGAGAAATATTGTCGCAGGTAGAAATTTCGTATGTCCAAATTCACAGTTTTCAGGAAATGGAAAAAACACTGTATTTTTTAAATGATTAAATACTGTGCTGTTGACAAGTTGACATGCACTTTTTAATACTTTATATTGGTTAGACATTTGCAAAACGCAGTAACAAACACAAAGGGTGACAAATAATAAAGGTTTCGCCACAAAATAAAAATCACAGAATATGGAGATACAAGGTTTCAGAAGGACAGCAGCAATATTGGCGACAATGAAGACTTAAGCAAGTTTCTATTGCGCTCTATTTAATCTCATTGTTGTAAAGAAGAAACAATTGTGATATTAATTAACGGATTCTCATCTTTGATTTTCCTTTTATGTTTCTCTCGCTGTCAAACCTCTTGTTCCTCTCATTTAGAGACGAATGTAGTCTCACCTACTAGCTGATGAGTTTCATGTGCAATCACACAAAGTGAAATATATCATCACACTACAAAATAGATGTTTTTGAAAAAATGAAATGAAAGTGTGATACTCTATTTCATTATATTTAATCATATTTGTGATTATTGTAATTTATCACATTTATTTTGTAGAATACTACCCGAAATACTAAACACCTCACTATGCTTTGTTCATTTACTATGAATAAGTGGGATCAATCATTACAGATTTAAAAATATCCTTAATAATATAGTTTGGATTCTGTCCTCGTCACATACTCTGTTAGTCCCAAACAACAAATTTGCCATCTGATTATCCAGTAGGGAGAGCTGTTCCAGCAGGGTCCCGCACAGAGACAGCCTGAGGCACGGGAGGGGCTGAGACAGCCCCATCTCAGAGCATATGGCCAACTAAACGCTTCTGTGACCTAAAATGACCTTAGATTAGAACACACAGGCTCCAACCTTCAGTTTACGGACAGCTAATGCATTAATAATCACTGACTCGCTGGACCTATGTGGGAGAGCTATAATTGAACATTCGATTTAATTTTGTATCTTGCAAATTATGTAAATACACTTTTCTTTACTAAAAGAAAAGTGTTCTTTACTATTTTTTTTGTTTTTGAAAACATATATTTGCATATTTTACATAGTTTTATTAATAAGCAACATGTACTCAAAGCATACTCCAGGTGCTTGGCAACATGCAGCTCCTGGTGTGTCATTGGCAGAGAAACAATATACGTCTAAAATGTAAATGATTCATTTTGTTACATCTGCTATTGTGTTGTGCTGAATATCAGGTGAAAAGTCCTGGCTGTTATTTTTTTAAGACAGTCATATATTCAGATTTTGCTACATATCACCGACACCCCACTGTTCCACGTCCTTCATCGCCTCGTTTGGTTACGGTAATTGGTTAACATAGCGAGTAATTGTCATGGCATGAAGTGTAGAGAAGAGAGAGGGGACAAGAAGGGTGTGCTGTCACGCTTTATAGTGGACTGCTGGCTAAAGAGGTTCCTCATTAGCCAAGAGTTGATCCCAGCACTCTTTATAGGTTGGGCTCTCTACACTTTCTCTGGCTCTGGGTATGAAACACTCTGAGGAGGCTGGCGTTCTCCCTCAGGCTCCTCTGTGTAGATGTGCAATTACGAGCTGGAACGCTCATCAGCGACACAAAGCGCAGACGCTCTCACACTCCCTGGCTGTCTGTTGCCCGTCTTAATAGGCACTTCTCTTTATGCAACGCTCCCGCCTCCAAATGGAGACATCAAAGATGGGAGATTGAAGGATGGGCAAATTGAGAGATATGGAGAGGCAGAGATATTCTGGGTGTAAGGAGGACAGCCTTTGCTTTTATGAGGAGAAAATGATGTAGTGTATGTTAATTGGCTGACATTTTCACATCAGAAAAGGTTTATGGGAATTCTTTGGCCTTAGCATACCGGCTCTGGAGAGAGGTTTTTAAAGGAGGGCTTAAGGTCAGTCTCTCATCCAGTCAGAAACCACGGTGCAGGTTGAGGTCACCGTTCAAGGTGTGTGTGTTTCATAGCCTCGTTTTAATGTCCGCCCATGCCAAAGGAGAGATTTAAAATCATCACCAGCAATTGATTATAGTTTTTATAGCCAAAGCCACAATCACACAATTAATTTCTTATTTTGAAATTGCGAAATCAGTTAAATTAATGATTTAGACATTGTTTTGGGTTTTAGAATAGATGTTATGTGACGATTTTTAATCAATTTTGAGCTCTACAAAAAAATCTGTTAAAAAATCGATGTAATTGTTATGTTTTAAGTATTTTCTCTGGTGCACTTTATTCTGGTCCATATTTTTGTAATATTGCAACCCAGTCTCACGCCAGTTTGTGACATAGAATCTATGGATTTGTGTTCACGGACACAAATTTTCCATTCGCGTCAGCACAACCTTTTTTTTGTCACTCATCATGACCTTCAATATACATACCTTTTGTATATATATATATATATATATATATATATATATATTATAATTCGTACATATTTTATGGTGGCTAAGCAATGATAAAGGCCCACCCCCAAACCCTAACGTCACAGGGGCATTTATACGAATTTCCATCAGATTTTGTTGAGACACATTTATACATATACGGATGAAAGACACTTACGATTAAAAAACATTCGATTGAAAGTCGTGCTGAGTGACAAGAAAAAAAACAAAGGGGAAATTTGTGTCCATGAACACGAATCAATAGACGAAATTTCGCAACTACAGTATGTCACAAATTGTGTGGAATGTTACGGCTGAACTGTATATTTGACTGTAAATCTGGCAGCCGTGCATAGTGCTGCTATTCTTTCATATCACTCTCATATCACGTCATGCTATCTTTTCTGATGATCAAACTAACTAATTAAACGGAAATCAATATTTCATGTCAACTTATTCCCATGTGAGAGATTTCCCTTCTAGCTTGTTTTGCTCCTCACTGCTTAGTGCCATATCACATCGTTGTAGGTCCTTTGCCTCGTCTTTGAAATATCAGAGAGGAAGACAATGGCTCCACAACGGTAACAGCACACCTCCAGACCTCGTAGGCTGCCATGCTAATTCAACACACATTAAATCAAAAGCAGCATGCCACAGGAGTTAATTGATTTTGATCCAGTGACTATATAATTACATTGTTGTTTTTAAGTGGATAAACCGCCGTTACCGCCGTTAATAACCGTGTTATTTAGCAGTGCACAGACCCCGGTGTTACAGATATGGACTAGGATCCTACTGTACTCAGCAAACCGTGTGCTTCATTAGTGTTATTAACTGAACAGGGCGATAGAGGGGGTTGTGTTGCCACGGCGCTGTAATCAAACACATACAGTATGCCTTCATTAAAGTGTAATTGCTTTGTCAAGACTGCTGTTCATATGATGCTTTTTCATTAAGCTGCCCCACCTTGGAAAAATGTCATTTCTGCTTAAGAGAAAATTTAAGTAGGTCAGTTTTCAGGTTTGTATGTAATTGAGAGTGAAAATATTGCACTTGTGTTAATTTATACCGTTATGAAAAATAGAAACATCCAAATTTTAAATGAGGTATTGAAATCATTCAGAAGTCATTCAGACTGTGTTCAAGGTTTGTTGTTTTTTTCTAAGGTATAAAGTGTGTACCACTTGTCGCATTGCAATCTGTTTGACTAAGGTGTCTGACTCAACCAGGAAGATGAGTTGTACACCAAAGTTTTTCCAATTATAATTTTCAGAAGGCATCCAGAAACATGAAGGATGCTGTAAATTTGCTACAATGGCTTGCAAGTATGTGGCTGTTGAGTGGTACTGAAATCAACCAGTGCATGTGAATGTGGGAAGGTGGAGATGGTCTGGAGTGCACTCTCTTTGCTGATAGTGATTCATATCCACGGTCGCTGCTTACTGCAGGCAAAGCCAGATCCGTGAACACTCTAGCCATTAATAAACGTGGGGTATGTGCTCTCTCTCTTTTACTCGCATAAACTTTACGCTGCCCCCTCTCTCCAAAACACTTCCTCATACTCATTTTCTCAGTGTGACACAGATGGTATATTACAGGATTACAGGATTGTTGATGTAAATTGCAATGCATGAACTAAACACATACTCCCTCCACCTAAACATGATTAAAAATTGACCTTATAGTATATGAAAACAGAACTAAGTGACCAAATATAGGCAAGGGAATCATTAAACTGTAAGTGACAGGAAGAGTGTCTGATAAAATGACCAATCCTTCTAGCACATTATCAAAAGACCAACAGGGAGCTGAGAGATTAAGATTCATCAGTCGGAGATCTCTGAACTATGTCACTTTACTGTTTCACTCTTCTGCCTTCTGTCTTCACCTTTTGCACCTCCATCCCCTTGTTGCTAGACAACCAGACACTTCTCAGTTCCTCGCTCAATCTCAGCAACACACGAGCACTACAGCTGCTCTCGGTAAAACTGCCTTTCTTTACAACTTACACGCATAGCACAGATAGCACAGGTTCAGTCAATCACAATGCAAGCTGCTCATATTACTACCTTGACAGTTCTTCCCTAACTCCACCTCTTTCATAAAACATGTATTAAATACTGTATTATATCATCTACATTAATTAAGTGGTCCAAAGGGAAATTCATTGCTCTTGTCCTTGCTGATATGGTTTATTGCTGCCTGACGTGATATGTGTATTTAACAGCTTGTGAGATTAGACCATATGTCTTAGTGCTCTGTCTGCTCACCTGTGTGGATGCATTTGTTATCTTGATACATCCTGGTTTCATTGTGTTGCTTGGTTGTCATTTCATAATCGCTATTTAATATATGTGCTTTATTAAATCCATCCACGCAAACATATTTTGCAGTCTCATTCTTAACTAAAGTACTAGTCTGCAAACTTCACCGTCCAAAAGCATTAAAATTCTGTCCTATTCCCACAAGGCACATTTGAATTATACAGTCAATGAATGCTCATTAGAGGAAACATACAGCACCGCGGTTGACATTTTCAGCTGCACTGTATTTAATATGGAAAAATGAATATTAGAGAAGATGCAGTCATGTTTACTAATTGTTAGACTTCATGTGTGCCTGGTTAACAGCTGAACAGCACGTGCATGCTAAGAGTCGTGACCAGGCATTTTTTAATGTAATTCCTTTCTTACCGAAGAAGAAAGGAAGAGATTTAGCTCCAATGGAGATGTTTAGGCTCAGCAAATATTACAAATGTGGGGTTTATTACATCAAGACACTAATGACATCTAACGGTTGAGAATGCCACGGGGAATAAAGTGGAAAGCACCGGACTCTCTCACACAAAGGGTTTATTTTATTTCAGAAGGACAATCAAGGACAGGACAATATTTTGGAATTCACCGAGAATTCATGTGATATGTTAAATACTGTAAAATCTGGAAATTCAAAGCTGTATAAATCTACACAAATGTTTTTGGGTCAATCTTGTGAGCTCTATGTGTAATGATAACCCCTCCAGTAAAACAGATTATCAAAGGGATAGTTCACCCAAGAATGAAAATTCTGTCATCATTTACTCACCCTCGACTTCTGCATGAATCTGAATACATTTCTTTGTTCTAATGAACACACAGAAAGATATTTGGACAAATGTTCTTGGCCACCATTGACTCCCATAGTAGGAAAAAATACTTTATAATTATTTTGTTCTGTTGAACACAAAAGAAGATATTTTGAAGAATGTAGGACAGCAAACAGTTCTGGGGCACTTTTGACTAGCATTGTAATTTTTCCAACTATGGTAGTCAGTGGGGTCCAAGAACTGTTTGGTTACAAGCATTCATCCAAATATCTTTCTCTGTGTTCAACCAAACAAAGACATTTGTGCAGGTTTGGAACAATTAGAGACTGAGTATTTTTTATTATCCCTTTAAAGTTCATTCTTATCATGGTAGTACTGTAAGTACATGTACAATATTTAACAAGACAATACACGTATGCTTGTGATGAACTATTGTTTATTTTTGGTAATTCAATTCATAATTTATGGTATACATTCTTAAAAATAAAGGTGCTAAACAATGCCAGAGAAAAAAATATTTTGGGCTGTAAAGACACGTTAACACCCACAGAACTTTTCTGTGTCACCAAAGCTTCTTTGTAGTAGAAATGTTAGTTAAAAAAAGAAATGGTCATTTTAAGAACCTTTGATTGAATGCCTCTTTCGGGAAGAGTGTATGAATGTTTATTTGACATAGTTCATAGGCTAATGTTTGTGGATCATTTGGTTTGTGTGCCATCTTCACTTTGTCATGATGTCATTTTCCAATACAAAGAAATGAAATAACCTGATAAACTTGATATTTGTGTATTTCATTCTCTATATGTTGTGGACTTTGTTGTGGATTTTATTTATTTTTTTTTTATTATTATTAGTATATTTATTTTATTCCTTTTTGCCTGAATATCCTTTGTGAATTTGTAGGTAAAAATGAAGCATTTTAAAAACAGATTTGTTGTAAACAAACATAGGCTACATGCATTTTGTTTACTACAGTTTGTTACATACAGTATAACACATTGTTGAACTACAGAAATAGCTTTATAAAATGTCTGCTTTTTAAATTCTCCAATTCCCCCACTGGTTGAAGTATCACACACCAAAGGTGTAAGGGATTGTTCCAAAAATATTGTGTGTTTATGTGTGTTTTGCTGTGAAATTATTATCCGTGCAAGACAAATTTACCCAAACCCTTTAATAGATTTCCAGGAAATCCATGCTGTGATGCTAAAAACAAAGATTAGTGAGAACTGCACTGTGTAGGTGACCACAGCTGGATGTTATTTCTTATTGTTCTGTCGAGAACGACCTGTCAATTGCAGGCTGTGCTGTTATTTAAAACTGATCCACATAGAGACAGTCCCCATTCTGTCAAACTCTATGATTCAAGACTCTATGAGATGATTGTAGGAAAGAAATGATGCAGTCTGGTGTGAAATGAGACTTGTACCAGTAATGGTTAGTAGAATAGATGCTATAACGGTGTTTCGCGTGCGTATGTGTCTGGAGTTTAGGAGTCTGTATTCTGAGGGAGACTGCTGCAGTGAGCCGAGCCGCCTCGTGTTTGACTGTAACGGCTCATTGGGAGGAGACTGAAAACAGAGTGTTTGTCAGAGGCATGCTGGGATGCTTTGGCAGGACTCTGCAGGTCGACACAGTGAGCAGAACACACTCGTACGCATGCAGCCACGCAAAGAATGCAAGGACGCAGGGGAAATCAACTCATTCAGGGACTTTCTGAAATACAATTCATAGAAAACCTCAGAAAGTTAAAGCCTAAAGCATTTAACATTTAAGGAGGATAGAAATGAGCACATTATTGATTTAATAGACAGCAACTCCATTGTCAATTTATTCTATAGTTTGTCGATAAAGACGCGAGTCTCACTGGATAAGAAGATATTGAAATCTTGAAGACTAGCACAAGCAATGTGGAATTGTGTAAAAGGCTGGACACAGTTTGATGAAGATACAAATTGGAGATGAATAGATATTTAATCTGTTAAATAAATTGTGTGTGGCTGTGGGATAAACACACTACAAAGCTGTCTTTATTATGAGCATGATTATTTATTGTAAAGCCCTAATGCATTCTATCATGAAGGTTCTTTGCTGTAAATGTGGTCATCTTTTAGTTTGGAAAAAATCAGTTTGGTCATTCAGATTTTTGATGCCAGACTTTACTTTAGAAAACCTCTTTTTGCTTTTCTGTAGGAGTAGCAATTGAGATCATTTTATTTTCCATGGGGATGCATAGAGATCCAATAAATTTACTATAGTGATGCTGTTTATATATAACACACAAAAGTGTCTATATTCTTCCAGTGTATTTATTTGTTAACCGCTGGTCACCAACTTCTCTCCCATTTATACTTCCTCCCTTGTTCATTTTCTCGCCTATTCTATCCTATCACGCACCTTTTTCCATTATCTGCTTCCCCTTGTGCTTCTTATCTCTCTTTCTCTCTCTCTTCCTCGTGGTTTAAGGTGACAGAGGTGTGTGTAGGTTACGGGGGAAGCATGCCTAGGGAATATGTGGACCACTTTAAATTATTCATTGCTCTGTGTAGAATGTGTGTCCAGAATAGAAAATGGGGGAAGAAAGTGAAAAACAGATCTGTACTCTAGAAACTCTTTCTGTGTCTATCACCCTTTAACTCGCTGTTTAATTCTTTTCGAAGCATTTTTTGAAGTGTTCACATATATGGCTGTACGCCCGTTCTGTTCTCGTGCCACGTCCTGTTCATTGTATTCAGTCAGCTGACAGCTCCAGCCACTACAGTATTTGAAACAGTCCCATCTGCCGCTCAAGACTGCATCCCATGTCGACCTCCATAGTTCTGCTGTCTCATGTTTACCCAAATGCTGTTACTGTCTACATACTGTACTGAATGTATTGTTTAAAATAGCTGCAAGCCGTGACTGATGACATGATTAAGCCCAGTTGAATAATTGAGCGAATTATCTTGCTGCTGTGACTCAGAATAAATTTTGTAATATGAATGTTTATGCTCCAGCAGAATTAGAGAGTTCATCAAAAGGTTGCTTTCCTCCTTCTGACTTTAGGCAATTGACCGGCAAGATATGGTAATTATTTTTATGAGATAATGCTGTTCATTTTCTATTATATGTCAAATGTTCAAGTTCATGGAGTCAGCAATAGGTTTCCGGGGTATGTTCACAACCCTTGCCTTTGCTGTTAGTATAGTCCAGTGGTTCTCAAACTGGGGGCCGTGGCCCCCTGGGGGGCCCCAAGATGGATCCAGGGGGGCCACAGATTTTGTGGCATTTTATGAAATATAGAAATTTATCATAGATTTTATGCAATCAAACATCAGAAAAATGACACCACCAACCAAAAGAATTGAGGTTCCAGCATTGTATAACTGAATGTTTTTGGTTTAATTAAAATTCTAAGTTTAAGATTATACGTCTTTATATGGGGGGCCGCAAAGCGATGCACTTAACACAAAGGGGACCTTACAATGAAAAAGTTTGAGAACCACTGGTATAGTCAACTAATTATAGAACAGATAACAAACAGGATACATCATCGTTCAACAGGACCACATGGAAAACTTGACTTGACTTTGATTGGCTGCCAGCATCGTTGTTTGTTAGAGTCATCCACATCAGGGCAGATGTCAGTACGACATTTAAAGACTTAAATCGAAACAACATGGTGAATTTCATTTAAGGGGACACGCGGTGCATGTATTGTGTAATTTCTGAGCACATATGAACACAAACAAGATATATTTTACATGTATTGAGCACTGTTATTTACCACAGTTATTATACAAATGAGAAATACCTAAAAAGTATTAAGAAGTATTCATAGGAACATTAGTAGACATAGACGGGTTAATCTGGAATGACATTTAATTAAGAATGATTGCATATAAGTAGGTTTATGATGATGATTTGATTATTTGAAGACAAATTGATGTTTTAATGATACAATCTGTACCTGTAACCAATGATTATTCATATAAATGCACTTGATGTCACGTTAAGCATGTTTAAGAGCACATTTGAGCACTATGAACCATTGAAAAATCCAGTAAGGCCTCAGAGGCCTGTGGCCTTCAAGAGTTGAGACCTAGGTAATTTCCACAGACCATCTGGACCTGGACCTTGTATCAAAATATGTTTTAATAAATACGTATCTTAAGATAACGGCCAAGGTCCAGTAATTCTTGATAATTTCAAGGAGACCATCTGGACTTGGGATATATTGGTGGCAGAAAATCAACAATTGGTTAAAAAAAATAAGAGATAACGGGAATCTACCTGATTGGTTTTAGAAAGGACCACCATTCATAAGTTTCACTATAACTGTAGACTGAAAACACTTGATTTTTAGATGACTTGGAACATCTCACCTTGTTTGACTCGAGCAAATAAAGTTAACTCCTTGACACCTGGACCTTCTTTGTCTGAGAGTTTTTTTGAACTGCAAGATCGTTATTTTCACCACAACACATGTAGATAGAAATAGTTCATTAAGGTAATAAAAACATAATGCTTCATTATGTAAGGTCTTTATACACTTCTGAAGACCTATATTATACCTATATATTGCATTTCTGTCAATAGATCCTTCAAAAAATTTCATATTGGACCTTTAACTAAGAATTGGCCATTGTTTCCTGCCCTTCCCATTTCTTCCCATCACGGTCAGTCATGCTATTGTGCTTCTGTTGTGAGCTCATTAATATACGCTCCTGCTCTCCTGCCCGCCTTCCTACTTCTCCTCCCATCCGTCTCTCCGTTCCTCCCGCCCCCCACTTCCATAAGTCAAGGTCAGGCAATTTTACCTTTAGTTTCTCGAATCCAAAAACAGATTCATATCACACTCCCACCCCCAGTTCCATTTTCCTGGCCACTGGCATTTGAGAGAGAGATGCCACGCGTGAGCGAGCATGTGTGTTTGAGCGTGTATGTGTTTCTGAGCGTGTATGTGTGTCCTCTTCTTTGCTCGGTGGAGAGGTTTAATAAATGTGGTGTCACTCTGCGGTGTGGCATGTGAGATTGCTTACCCCGCTGTCTGTGAGACTAGGGAACGGTTTTGAATGGCAGAACTCTGTAATAGAACGCACGGGGTCCGAAAACAATGCGGAATTCCACATGGAAACTGCTAATGAAGTCGACCGAAAAGCTTGTTTTCATTCAAATTGCTGTCAGATTACATTAGCGAGATATTGTTTCCACTGCACTCATTTGTGGCCAGATTTTCTTGTTTGCATGCTTTCATATAAATGGGATTACGTGTGTTTGCGTTGGTGATTTTGCTTGAATGTCTTTCCACAATGGCTTTAATACTAGTGTTCATCTGAGTGTGGTGGCTTATGGGCATCATGAAATTATGTACTGTACATTTGACTGTATATATCTTTACAATTAAAAAACATAAATAATGTTTTGGAACAGAAACAAGACTGAAACTTTCACAAATGCGTAGTGTTGTAGTACTTGAGACCGGTCTCAAGACCATTTTTTGATGGTATTGATCTTGTCTTGGTCTCGAATGCATTTGGTCTTGGTATTGTCTTGGTCTTAGACGAGAACTTGATTTTATTTCAAGACTGGTCAAGACGTGATTAAGTAATTTATATGAACATTAACAAGCTGACTTTTAGGTGACTAACATTTAAGGTGCAAAGTTTTTGCTCTATTTTTGTGTAGAAAAAAGTTATGCGCAAATACATATAGCTCTTTAGTATTTGTATTTGTTTGCTCAAAGAAACTAAACAAAAATTCCTAAACATGATATTTACTTCTGCAAATGCATTTTGTATGTTAGGAGTACTGGTCTGATCTTGGTCTTGTCTTGGTTTAGGTGGTCTTTCTTACAAATGTGTCAAAATAATGTCACAAATTTGCTGTAAAAAAATCTTTATTTCCAATAAAAGTATTTCTTCACTGCACATACACCAACTGATTTATGGTTCATGTAGCTCATTTAGTAGAACATTTCTTTGTGAACAACAAGGTTTGATTCCCAGGTGAACACACAAACTGTTAAAATATACCTTATAGACTAAATATTTTATCGGATGTACGACTTGGCCCGAAGTTAATTTTCGATCGGTGTTAAGTTATAATATAACAATTAATATTATATTTCATTTATATTCATATTAATTTATATGAAAATGTTATTGTATATTAATTATAATAAATTAATTTAAAACTCAAAAGTGATTGATTCTTTGAGGTCTACGGGAAGTTTGGACCACATAACGTTTTTGTTTGTTGTTACCGTCACCGTCTATACATCCAAATACATAAATATAAAGGTTTATTTCACACTTTTATCTTCCTACTTTTATTTTAAACTGTCCAAATCCACAAAATGTTGTTTATTTCCAGGTTTACTGTAACTAATAAAAACTACTGTTTTCAGTGTGTCCTCAGACGTGTGAGCACCGCTGTATGTGTAGTTGAACCCCGTTCTTGCATATCTGTTCGATCTTTAATGCCTCTATATACAATCCAGAGCCCACTGCATTAAAGCCAGTTTGATCACATATGAGATCAGAGCTGGTGGGAGTCTGATTCCTGGCTGAATAGAGTGAGTTATGCTGTTGTTACCTGAGTGGATTGGGAGTGTGCAGCGCGGTGCAGAGGCTGTACTCCTCTACTCTGTTCCTGTGACCTTGGGGGTCATTGAGCAGAGGGATCCATTCATCACTGTGACACTGCCAATGGGGGAAGGGGAAAATGGGAGCTGTAGGCATGCAACTGTGGCACGCTCATTACTAACACACACCCAACGCTTTACCTCAGTCTCAGCGACTCTGTTTGTGTGTGTTCGTATATGAACTGTGGTGGGTTGTGTGGCTTTTGTTACTGGTCCTAGTGTTTTTTTAGATGTATTCTCTTTGCAATCACTTATGAGAATAGTTTATTTCAGATAGATCTTCAACTGCATGATGTTATATATACACACTATACTCAATCCATCTCCATCAATAATGTGTAATGAATAAGAAATGGGGAAGAGGATGCCCCGCTCCCCACATCAATACTACACTATAGATCAACAAGAGCTAAATTCGCCATTAATCGTATTGTGTCGGACGATGTTTTGCACTTGAACAGCAAGAAACATTTTGTACAAAATACGTTGAATAATAATGTAAAAAAAGTAACTGTCCCATTGTTAAGCTAAGCCTTCATCAACATTTGAAGAATGAAAGTGCAAAATGTAGTCAACGTAGGCTTGCTTTCAATCACTGTCTCTTTATGTTTCAAAAGCTGTCATGGTTAATCTTTGCTCTCTTTCTACACCATATCCTTCCTGAAAGCTTTGAAGCTAGTGCTGATTTCAGTCAACGTGCTCTTCTGGCAGGCTCCCATCTCTTGGAGACTCAGCATTGTGAGCTACACGTATCTCAATGAAGTTTCCTTTGACACATCCTGGTGTTCTGTCCACACGTGTGTATCATAAACAAAGCCTGACAGCTGTCAAAACAGTTCATGTCAATGCGGGGCTGAGATTTTAACTCTATTGTGCGTCATTGGTCTGGGCTCCTTATCAATGCATTGACATATGTGACGGGGGGTTTGCTTCTGTCGTTTACAGTCTGGGGACAGATTTCATTCGGTTAAGATGTACAGATTTATGATGAGCGCTGATGCAAGATCTACTATCTTCAAAGAATTTAAATGCATTCTGAATTATGAATATAATTGTGGAGGAGTTATAGATCTCTCCTGTCCTATAGAGAGGAAAATATACTTTGTTTGTATGTTATACGATAAAGATGAATGAATGAATGAATGAATGAATGAATGAATGAATGAATGAATGAATGAATGAGGCATTTATATAGCGCTTTTCTGTGTATTGCTGTACACCCAAAGCGCTTTACAATCATATGAGGGGGGTCTCTCCTCAACCACCAGTGTGCAGCATCCACCTGGATGACTACAGAAGATGACTACAGAAGACTAAGATTGTTTTTATATAAACATATAAATTATGTTGAGTATATAACCTACAATGAACTGTGTTTTAATGCCACATAAAAGTGCATCTTTGCCGGCTTTGCACTGATTGCCTCTATGGGTATCTTATCAAAACTATTACGGCAGCTCATTCACAGGTTTCCATTGATCGTGAAACACAGCCTTTCTGTAGTTAATTGCTCATTTGAATCTATAAAGGCAGCCAATTATGGTTATGTGTGCTGTAAATCTGATTAACCTCTCAGCATTGCTCCCAAATGCCGTGGAGGCCACAATGGTCTAATTCTTGTTTAACAAGCATGTACTGTATGTGTATGACACGAGGCAACATGTGCTGATTTCTAAAATAAACATCATCATATGAGCTTAAGAAATGTATTGGCAAGATGTTTTTTTCTGCAGAATTATAAGGAAAATCTGCTGAATGGATTTAAGCATGGCTCAGCATAATTCATAAAACGTTGTCAATGACGGCCGTTCCAATTATGCACAAATCCACTGAGTTCTGCATGCGCTGACTCCGTGTGGGCCTGGTTATAATAGATAATAAATTTATGACTTGTCACCACTGTTTTATGTCATTTATTTGCTTTCTCTGGACATGATTTAACAATAGCCTTCCCTAAATGTGACAGTTGTATGTTCCAATTTCAACATGAGCGTTGTGATTTGTGATGCTGCCTGTGATGTCTGGTCCGGCTCCATCTCCTGCCCTTATCCATTACAAAGGTCTCAAGGGAAATTAATCCAGCACGGAAAGGATCAACCCGCATTGTGGCCCGCATCTCACAAGCCATGCACACATGTCATTGAACTGTAAATCATCACATGCTCTCAACACATGCACACCCTAAAAGTAATTATTATATTATTGTCTTAAGTTGCTCCTGAAAGGCAAAAGTTGGTATACTTTCTGGTGCATTGAGCCCGGGTTGCCCTCTCGGCGACTCTGGTTCTGAAGAGGTGACGCGGTGAATAATGGAAGAGAATTATCACGACAAGCAAGATTAATTGCCACCGGTCGTGATTAGCTCTCCCCGCCAAGCTGATCTTTTATGCCTCTATACATACTTCATCATTAAACGTAGTCCGTAATCACGTTTTTCTTTTGTCGACGCGTTACATATCTCAGCCGTTATCCATATGCAGATTAGGGCGGATTGTTATTTAATTGGCCCCTTGAAGGTCTGTCAGCACGTCTTTATCGGCGAGCCCTCGTCTTTTAACTACCCAAAGCGACTCAGCCATCCCCTCGCATTCATCCGGCCAACAGAAGTGGTCTGGCTGTCATTGGCGAATGAATGGTAATGAAAGCGAGAGAGATGAGCCTTTGGTGAGATCTGGTTTTGGCTCATTGCTCAGCGAACTCAGCGAAACGTTTGGCCAGCTCTCTGATCGTATTTGTCTTCTTCATTCCGTGCTGGGATAAAGCTGTAAACAGGAGCAGGACGGCGCTGAGTGGGGAGCACAGTTGAAATGTCAATTTCTCCCTAGTTTTGCTCACTGACCATACTTGCATGCCAAGATCGTCTTTATTACATTGCAGTATCACACAGAGTGATCACAGAGCGAGTGTTTGGAAAGTCATGTAATGCCCCAAAATGTAAAGGTCTATGGATTTCAGTGTTCTGTGAAATGATATATATTCAGATTCAGTAGAAAAGATAGAAATTGAGATGAAACCATTTTAAATGGCAGTATTTATGTTTACAAAATGATAAATTGTAAATACGTGTACTAGTTTGGAGAGTGTGTGCTTTAATTCTATTTTAGTGTAATGCATCTGTATTTTGTACCAACGCAAACTGCATATATCAGAAAGGAGACACATCCCTTACGAAAATTTACCATGGTTTTACTACAGTTAAAACAAAAAAATATGGTTACTGTAGTAAAACAATGGTTATCACAAAATAACCATGGTTTTGAAAACCATGTTTTTTGTAAAAACAATAGTAATCAATGGTTACTGTAGTAAAACCATGGTTTTGCCCTAAGTAATCAATGCACCAAAAAAACATGGTTACTACACTTGTACCACAAAAAAACCATGGTTAATTTTCGTAAGATATATCTGTTTATATTATAAATATTTGTATGGTTTTCGTGTGTATTGTATTTGTTATATATGCAAAGCCCCTATCCTTTTCTTTTTTAAATGATTTGTCAGTGAGAAATAAACCAATTGGATTTAGTGATTGTACTTGCATATGGGTTTTAATTTTCAACTCTAAGGTTTCATGTAATTAAGAGATGATTTTCAGATTAATTCTTGTGGTTTGTTGAAATCGTGCCCCCTGCTGGCGGAAGGAAGTGTAAACGAAAACGGCAAACTTGAGGTTAAATAGATGCACACCCTTCTAAAGGAATGCAAGGCCCTTTAAAACGACACCGTTTTAAATGTATATGTTGTAAAGTAGTGCTGACCAAGCTCGATTAAGGCCTTATCAAACTAGGACACAGAACGGGTGGCTGGATCCGCATTAGTATGTGTGTGTGTTGAAGGGGAGGGAGGTAATTCTTGGGTCCTCGTTGTCATGGCAACGATAAAGGTGGAGCGATATTTTAACAGAGGGGTTGGATTGTTTGTTAGTTGAAGTCACGTGACGTGCCGCTGGGGTATGGGGGCACTTCCTGTTTTACTCTGAGACTTGAGCCGCTGTTGTCAGTTTCAACAAAATGGCTGCTGGAGCGCCGCGAACGAAAACCCAGTGAGCGCTTCACGTCAGTGCAGTATAATTTTAAATGGATGTATTGGAATTCCCATACTCTCGGGACATTTGCTTTTGTGGACTCGTTTACAATGCGTATTAGCGAACTAAAGGCATGCTGAAAAAATCCCTTTACGCACTTTATACAGTATACGTGACTTTATCGATGTGAAAACGTCATTTAGTTAAGCTCAAACTGCCCGTGTGCGTGCGTCTGTGTGAGTGCGCGCGTGTGTAGCTGCTCCTAAAAATCGCCGAAATGTTACAACCGTTCAACGTTAAGCTTTCTAGCCGATGAGCAAAATCGTCGTTTTTCGCTGTTTGCACTGGCATCTTTAGATTTTTTTGCCCTCTGGATAAATTTCGCTGTCTTGCATACTGAGAGGTGAATTCCTCAACTGGAAAGTCAGGCTCGCCATTGCAGCTCCCTGCAACAGCGAGTGCCTTGACTGCGACTGAAAATATATCTGATCTCTTGTCAGTACGGGTATCGACAACATCCTCCTTCACCATGCAGCTCATGCATCGGATTTGACCAGCAGACCGCAATCGCTCCGTGTGTATAATAAAGGTAAGATGTGACCCTTTTAAACGCTTAAAATATTTAAGTGGGCGTGGTGTGGTCATTTTGTGCACATTATCGTTTTAGTGTGATCGTTTTGTGTTATTTTGACTGCCAGTCGGTGACATTGAGAGTGTACACATTCCGAGTAAAAATCGATTAAATTTATGTTCTGTTCGTGGTCTGTTCGTAAGATAAATGGGCAGTGCTTTTTAACAGAGTGCTTCTGTGTTTTTTAATCGCATATTTTCTGTTTTCAGGGCTAGAAATAGCTTGCGTGTGCAAATGTTTACCCCCTCCCCACCGACGCTAACATTGCCCCATTTTTCCAAACTGATGCGAGACAACTTTAGTTTCTTTCTTATATTTTAGACGCGATTTAGACTGATATGAGCTGCTTAGATGTGTATAACAACTGGCTGTATGAACCGTGTAAATTAGTCATCTGTAGGGATTTCCCTATTTCATTTGAAGAATTGGCTCTCGACAGATGTATTGTGTGAATGCTGTGTATTTTCAAGGAGCCCCGATATGTTCTTTAATTTACATCCTTTGTGCTAGAAATGTTGTCTACTCGGGTGTGTTTTAGACATAACGTTACTTAGTGTTTTTCTGGGCGGTTGACATTGATCGGATTGGTGGAATGGTGCCACAGCCTTTCTGTCATGATATCGAGCTTTAGCTTCGTTCCTGCGCTGGTCAATGTCACACCAGAAATGAAGTGGACGATAGAGAAACCTCATTGTCAGGTCAATGTTGTTGCCTCAAGCTTTTTGTTCATTTTATTGGGAGTAAGTTGAGTGTAGCTATTTCTTTTTAATGTTTACTAAGATTGGAAATCTCCAAGTTTCTTCTAGAACACCACAGTTTCTGCAGCTATAGTAACTTAACTTTTGTATATGAATAAAGTATTGCCTTGGTATGGTTGTCCTTCAAACAGTGTAAGAAGCCTTTAGATTTTCTCTCATTGTTTAAATGCTTTTTTAGCTCTCAGGCCAATATCAAATTGCCACAATATTAACTAACTATAATACTACTTCTAACTGTATTTTGACAAAAGTGCATTTCAAGCTTTTCTGACATGCAGCATAACACGCTTCTCAGGACAGCATCAATGTCAAACATTTTCTCCCCATAACTGTTCATGTGGTGCAGGAAGATTTTTGTTTCCCTCTATGGGTCAGGGGGCAGAGGCAGACTTTTGAAAGGGCCGTGTGTTCTCAACCAGTGAAAAAGGGTTGGACAAAAAGAGGCCACTTAATGCTCAGATTACCATAAAGCTTAGGTCACATTGCCCTCTTCCTATGAATCCTAACCAGCATTATCTCTGGCTGGGGACTTGCACCACGTGGCTTTATATTTGGTTGTTGTAGCTTTTGGTTATTGGATTGGACTGATTCTGGTGCATGTGCCATCCCTGATAAAACGTCATTGTTCAGTATTATAGTAGCTGTAGGTTAATTGTGGCATTTTGAGCATGATCATTATAGTGGTTATTTTATAATATACTAGGATATGTGTTATGCAAAGTAGTAAAATAAACACGTATTAGTTTGCCAGACGTCCCCAAATTGATTTAGTATGATTTTACAAATTCGAAACAACAATATCACAAGTTTCTATGTTTTAAGTATTCTTCAAAGACATGATTGTAAGCAGTAGGGTGTAGTTGTCTACATGTAACCAGTCATCCTTTTGTAATTGTTCTAACATCAATTTGCTTAAGCAGCCAAGGAAAGCAAGGTTTTTGACTGTTCAATTTAATAAAATGTTGTCTTGGATATTATTTTGCGTAGTGTTTTGTGCAGACCACAGATCACTGTCAATGATGTTGCTCTGATATTGAAGCAGTCCCATGGCTCATCAATAGCAGCATCATTTTATTTGGTTGGACACAAGACACTAACCAACAGCTGTCACTTCCTAAGTTAGATTAATGTTGACCTCTAAAGATTGCTACAGGATCTGTGTCCCACTGACCCTCATCTCCATGCTTCGTCATGATAGATAATATCATAATAGATCTTTTCGGTAATGTCTAGCATTAGCTTGCACCCAGAGTTGAGGTCTTTAGACTTGATTTACTCATGGAAAGCTGTAATGGTTTGATCTTGAACTTCTGTATGTATTTCTTTGTACTCTGCATTCCTCTTCTTTTGAATTTGAGGAGGAGATTTTAAACCCTCAAGTTGCGTTTTTTGGCATACGTTGTACATTCTTCTGATTGGTTGAAAACTAGGTCTTGTAAGAGCAAGATTCCCATACTGCGATGACACACACACACCGTAGCAAAACTCAGAATTCATTAACCTTTAAAAAAAAGGCATGATTTATTCGCAGATTGCCACATTTAACCTGCTTGGTTGCATGCAAAATAGCAGCTCTGCAGTTACTGTAAAGGGGAATAGTTCTTCAACTGTCCTGTCCCCTAAACCAGTGGTTCTCAAACTAGGAGCCCCAAGATGGATCGGGGGTTCACAGATTTTGTGTCATTTTTTTAAATATAGAAATTTGTCATAGATTTTATCTCATCAAACATCAGAAAAATAAGACCACCAAACAATTGTTGTTCCAGCATTGTATAACTGAATATGTTTTTGGTTGAATTAAAATTCTAAATTTAAGATTATAAGTGTTTATTTGGGGGACCGTAAAGCAATGCACTCTACACAAAGGGGGCCTTACATTGAAAAAGTTTGAGAATCACTGTCCTAAACCTATCCCTGTGTATTAACATTATACATTTTAATATTACATAGAAACAGAAAATGGACTGTTTAGGACAGTACTGTTCAGTAGAATGCAGTATCTGATTCCCAAAAGTTGCGTTGTTGGACGTTGATTGTGGGCATATTGTATGAGACATCCTACAGTCCTATGGTGAGAATGGGTTGTTGTTTCTTACGTCCATCCTAAACCACTTTAAAGACTAGAAGAATGAAAAGCCAAGTGCGGTTTGCATGGTTTGTAATTCCGCTAATGTTCAAGCTGACGCTTTTTCCCCCTTGATGCATCACTAATTACCTTAGAACTGATCACTCTCAATTTAGCCCCCGTTACATGAGTTTCCTTTTATGCTATAAGTCCATTAGTCTGCTGAACTGTTGGATGTTTTGCATTTTATTGAGACAAATGTGCAATCGCCGAAAGACCTGCGTGATTTGAGTATAATGACAGGGGTCTTTATAGAAGGCATTTGTGTGATCTATTAGGGCAATAAATTGTCAGCAGAGCTTGCGAAAGTGCTTTCATTAGTGACTTTGTTCGGAGATGAAAGTCATCGGGACCTCTGTGACAGCAAGTCAATCCACCAAAGCTATTTTTAGGCCAGTAGCCGAACATATGAAAAATCACCTTTCACTCTTTTTCATTGTCATTCACGCTGGCAGAAAGTTTCCTTCAGCTGAATTAGAAAGGTACATGCGCATGTGGTTTGGAATTCTGAAAACAGGATTTCACGCCTCACTTTCACCATGCAGCGCATATTCGCCGGCGGAAACAAAGTCAGGCTTTCTTCCACATTGTGTTTCGTCTGCGTTTGCTGTTGAGTGTGGCGGGTTGTCTAGAGGAGATTTTTGTGTTATTCTGGGGTTTACTGACATGTCAGGTCTGGTCGTCTCAAATGGTTCGGAAGTTATGGGTTCCTAATGCTTGATTGTGTCAGATGGAGGGGCTGCAGATTTCTTCCTCTGTGGGCTGCTGTTGCTAGCCAGCGGGTTCCCGAGGGCTCGCAGCGCTCTTGTTTGTCTTGCAGCGCTGACATTTTTTGGCTCTGTTCCCAGAGAGAGTCTAGCCCCCCCTCCCACCCCCTTCCACTGCATCTCCAATGTCTCTTCGACTTGCTCAGTTTTGTCCCCCCTTCCCCACCTACCTCTATTTCCTACTGTACGTCACACTGGCTGTTCACGAACCGCATCGCATATAAATAAAGATTAAACCCACAATGAAAGCGGTTATGTTGTGGGTTGTGCATCTAACGTGCATCATTGTTCCCCTGTTTGTCAAAGGTATAATATGACGATCTTCTATGAATTAGGACTGGGTCAGTAACGTTTGTGAATTTCTAGTTTGGGGGGAATCAAAATAACATTTCAGGATTTTACATTTGCAGTATATTATAGATTTGGTTTGCTAACCGTACACCAAACATACTGAATCTCAGAATAATTGTATTGTCACCCAGATAAAATATATATGGTTGATAAAATGTGGTATAGTGAGTTTTCTGCTGATTTTAACCGCTAATATATAGATGCTTTGTGGTTTGAGATGTCTTTGTTTATCTCAACCCACTTAGGCATTTTATTGAAAAAAGGCAGCAAGGAATGAACAAAAGTTGACGTCAATGTTTTTATTCTTAAAAGAAGTGTCCCTCTAAATCCCAAGCACATCTTTTTTGTTTTTAGCTTTTCATTGTTAACATGCAAGCCTAAAAATTCAGACCACCTTTTATGCAGTTATGTTCACTGATGACTTTTTAAACGAAAACAGTGTTTTAATTTCTTTTTCCAAGCCTACTCTTAAATCAGTGATTGGGTTCTGGTTTATTTTGTCCTCAGGCAGATTGGCCTGTGTTATGTAATGAATGAACTCTTGCGATAAGTTCATCTATTTTAGACTTGTTTGACATTTTTCTCAACATAAGAGGAAAGCATGGCTTTCGTGGCCCATTCTTAGTATCTGTGGTACACCGACATAATTTCTATTTAGTATGAAACTGCGCTAAATAGTAGCTAATTCTGTCACTTCATCTGAAATCATGGTAGAAGAATGTGTGATTTTTAGCTTTTATTGAGTAACAGTATGCAGTAGGTTTTCATTAATTGACGTTAGTTAATGCATTAGATATTATTAAATGACAATGGACAATATATTTTGACAGCATTAATTAATCATTTTATCTTAGTTAATAGCAAGACAGTTTTTCACTGCTTGTGCATTAGGTAATGTTAATAGATATTTGATTTTAATGATGTTGTAGTAAATGTTGAAAGTAACTAAAGTTTTACCTTTTATTTTTTATATATGTGCACTTAGCCAAATGATTAAAAATATATATGCATGTTTGATTTGAATGATTGTAAATTATACTTATGTTGTATTTTGATGTTATACTCAGGGTTGGGAATCGTTTGGATTTTATCGATTCCGATTCCAATTATGATTCTGCTTATCGATTTCGATTAGGGCTGCAACAACTAGTCGATAAATAATCGATAATGAAAATAGTTGTCAACGAATTTCATTATCGATTAGTTGGTCTGTGACGTCACTTGTGAGCTGCGCAATTATAAATCAGGCGCGTCTTCTTCCCTTTTAAAATTACAATTTTAGACGTGTCTCTCTGTGCAGCATGAGCATTGCAGTTTTAAAGTCAGACGTGTCTCTCCGTGCACGCGTCTCTGCGTGCAGCACGAGGTTCGCAGTTTTAAAGTCAGATACTGTACATTCGACATAATGGCGATTCGACAACTTGATTTTCCATCCCGCAGGGCTACTTTCCCACCGTTTTTTATGTAAACACGTGCTAGACGGACGGGTTTCAACGTCTGCAACGCCTCGTGCATAAGCACGAGTGTTTACGGCAGTTCGAGCTGCCAGCAGCGCTTTGGGAGCGCGCAGCGCACAGCTGATCAGCAGCTGAGCTGACTGTACCACAAGTACAGTATAGCAATTACAAGTTCACATTACGTTATTTTAAATACATTCACAGGCAAACCTCTTCGAAAACAGATCATCTGCAGGGTTTTTCCTGGCTCAAAATGAGGCGGAGGTGGTGCCATCCTGATCTTGTACACACACACATAGGCCTACCGTACCTTTAAATGGCTTAACCAAAGTGACTTTGGCATAAGTTCTTATAAACTTAGATGAAAATGACAGTTATAAAGTTATATAAAACATTACTTTTATTCAACCAAACAGAATTTTTTTTAATCAAATAAAGCTTTTTATCATTTTCAACAACAAAAAAAGTTAAATAGTTTAAATGAATCAGTTCAAATGAGTCATTTGTGTGCGAGTCGTTCTGAACGCAATGTGCGTTCATACTGGCGACTCGCTGTGTACAGTATACGCTGATTCAACGATCTAACTGCACAGCTAAAGACGTCACAATGATGTACGTCATGTTAATTTAAGAAATTTCAAGAAATTAAACGTACTTGGATGCAAAACAGAAGGTGCGTCCCAAATCGCACACTTATGCACTATTCTACACCATTTTGTAGTATAATGAACAATGCACAAGTATATTTTTATTCACACGCATTGTGGCGTGCGATTGATGTCATTGGCGCTCGTCTGGGAAACTGATATACATCCGGTTAGTATAAAACCGTTTAGTATTCCATTTGGGACGATACTACTCTTCTGAAATTCATATACTAGTGCATAGTTGAGTGCATAGTGCATAGTTTAAGAGCATAGTGTATAGTATGTCATTTGGGACACAGCTAAACAGCCGCGAAACACAGCCAGCTCTTGTTCTGCAACTTTTTTTAGCGCCTCAATGTGCTGATAACGAAACAGCGCCTCTACTGTGGCGTAATGCCGCAACTGCAATTACAAATGACAGTCTGTTAAAAGCATGCAGCGTTTCTTGTGCGGACACCAGACATAGTTTTGGCGAGAGTCTGAGGTAGCATGACATTTGACGTAGGCGGCCGCCTCCAATTTCTTTATGCAGGAAAAACGCTGATCTGTCTCTTACTTATGTGCAATGTAAGCATAAAACATGATGTGTTTATGTAGTTTTAACTGTTTCTCTGAAGGCTATGAGGGTTCAGTCAGTGGAGGAAGAAGGATTGACAGTGTGATATGATCTCCACTAGGGATGCAGCGATTACCGAGGTTCACTATTAACCGTGCTTAAAAACGTCACGGTTAATTAATCGTAAAGGCTCCGTTACACCGCATGTTTCTGTTGCACGGAACGGAAACGTACAGTTAGGGCCATAAATATTCGGACAGAGGCATATTTTTTGTTATTTTAGCTGTGTATCAATATGTTTTTGAGTTACAGTTTTATAATAGATATTGTCTTAAAGTGCACACTCTCAGCTTTATTTAGAGTGTATTCACATCCAGATTATTTGAAGGATTTAGGAATTACAGCTCTTTAATATGAAGCTCTCCTCTTTTTCAAGGGACCAAAAGTAATTGGACAGTTGAATAAAAAGCAGTTTTATTCACATGTATGGGCTTTTCCTTAAATAATTTTGTCATAAATGAAGCATGTTAAAGGTCTGGAGTTGATTCTACATGTGGTGTTTGCATTTGGAAGCTGTTGCTGTGAACCCACATCATGGGGTTCATGGAGATCTCCATGCAAGTGAAACAGACCATAGTTAGATTTTAAAAACACTACACATCCGTCAGAAAGATGCCAGGAACATTAAGAGCGGCCAAATCAACAATTTGGGACATTCTGGGGGAAAAAAACACACCGCTGAGCTCAGTAAAAAAACAATCCTGGGCGTCCATATGAGATCAAAGTGGTGGATGATGACATTATCCTCTCCATGATAAAGAAAAACATCTTCACAACTTCCAGACAAGTGAAGAATTAATCCGGATGCTTCTGTCTTCTGTTACATCACCAAAAAAACACCAGTGACCCAGTGCCTGAGGACGTCATGCATGGAAATGGAATCACACTGCCTGAACACTATTTTACTGAAGATGTTGTATGCTCATATCATGAGCCTTCTCCATATCTTTTATTCTTTTTAGTCTTATGCAGGCTGAAATTAATTTGATCTCTCCAAAAAAAATGCTTTCTAGAGCTTGTTCTGCTATTTCAGAAGTCTAATCTACCCATCCTATTCTTGAGGCTTTTGCACCTTGTTGTGAACCCTCTCTATTTTTTCCTTGTATTCTCTTTATTGTTTTGATTGACAAACATTGACATATTTACCTCTTGGAGAGTGGTCTTCACTTGTCCGGATGTTGTGAAGGTGTTTTTCTTCATCATGGAGAGGATAATGTCATCATCCACTACTTTTATCTCATATGGACGCCCAGGATTGTTTTGTTACTGAGCTCAGCGGTGTGTTGTTTTTTCTTAGAATGTACCAAATTGTTGATTTGGCCGCTCTTAATGTTCCTGGCATCTTTTTGATGGATTTGTAGTGTTTTTAAAATCTAACTATGGTCTGTTTCACTTGCATGGAGATCTCCATGAACCCCATGATGTGGGTTCACAGCAACAGCTTCCAAATGCAAACACCACATGTAGAATCAACTCCAGACCTTAACATGCTTCATTTATGACAAAATTATTTAAGGAAAAGCCCATACATGTGAATAAAACAGCTTTTTATTCAACTGTCCAATTACTTTTGGTCCCTTGAAAAAGGGGAGAGCTTCATATTAAAGAGCTGTAATTCCTAAATCCTTCAGCTAATCTGGATGTGAATACACTCTAAATAAAGCTGAGAGTGTGCACTTTAAGACAATATCTATTATAAAACTGTAACTCGAAAACATATTGATACACAGCTAAAATAACAAAAAATGTGCCTCTGTCCAAATATTTATGGCCCTAACTGTAGCAACTTACACAAAATGAAAACAAAGTTACACCAGCGTGCACCATTTTAAAGAGCCGTGCTTATCAGAGACACGGAGGCCACGACACACACTAGATTAACTATGGCAGAGAGACCAAACAGCCAATCTTACATGTACATTCACAATCAAGGCTGTAGCGGTGACGGTTGGGCTTTCAGTGCAACGTAAACAAACAAAGCTGCATGTAAATTAACGGAGTAGCACACTGGACAAGAAGCGTCACGTTGAGGACAGCTCACAGGATGAGTACATTCTGTATGCGCAAGCTCAAATTCAAAGTCTACTCCTGATGCAAGTTGAACCAATTTAACTTATTTTATGTTATTATTTAGCGAATGGGCTCTATATCACGTTGATAAATACATTATAGTTTGCTGTAAATGAAAACAGTGGGGAAATAAAAAGCACGTGATTCGTGCGCGCTAGCTCTTAAAGGGACAGCAGCATAATAAAAATATCTGTTTTAATGCAAACAACAAAAAACGAAGACAAAACAGACTCACTGCTCCTGACTGATCAACTTTAATAACTTTAATATGGTTTGATCTATATTTCATACTGTGAACAGTGTGAAGACTATGAAGTGTTATTTTACATTTGACTCCTTTATTCAGTTTCTGTACCTAATAACCACAGTTAGACCTACCCGAAACACCTAAAAAGCACTGTTAATTTTATTTCTGTGTTTGCTTTATTACATTTATTTGTGCTATTGCTCATAATTTGATCATTTGTTCTAATTTTATTACTAACTGATCGACTATTAATATTATCTTTTTATGGTATTATGAGCTTATTTATTAAGATTGCATAGGTAAAAAAACTAATAACTAGACATTATTATTTATTTATTACTTTTTGTGGCTGGCAAGTACAATTTTTGTCAGGGCCAGTAAAAATGTAGTAGAAATTAATGTATGCATAATAATCGTCATAATCATGCAACCGTGATTATTCCTCAGACTATAATCGTACCAACAAAATCTATAATCGTTGCATCCCTAATCTCCACCTCTGCTAACACGAGCAGTCGTGTTATGCAAAAGCATAGAGAAAACAGTCACAGCTCTTTACTAAAAACTGCACCTGTTAAGAAAACAAAGCATGTTTTTTGTGCAATTACTGCCTGTCAGTTGAGTTTGTGACAAAACATTTAGCAGTATTTACATATTGTTTATTACTGCATAATATAATTCATTTGTTTCATAAAGTACAAGTTGATTTTATAATGTCTGCATCTTTTGCAGGTTTTTTAAGGTGAATAAAAGACTATATATTTCATCATTGAGGATTTCTTTTAAAAAATTCTAAAAATCTTGTCTCGTTCTCGTGAACCCAGTCTCGTGTCTCGTCGGGATAGGTGTCTCGTTACACCCTTAACTACCATAGTAGGAAAAATTGCTTTGTAAGTTTCTGCTGATCACAAAAGAAGATATTTTGAAGAATGTAGGAAAGGAAACAGTTCTGGGGCACTTTTGACTACTATTGTAAATTTTCCTACTATGGTAGTCAATGGTGGCCAAGAACTGTTTGGGTATAACCATTATTCCAAATGTCTTTCTCTTTGTTCATCAAAACAAAGAAATGTATACAGATTTGGAACAACTCAAGGGTGAATAAATGAAGACAGAATTGTTATTAGTGTCAATTTCAATCAAGTACAGTACTTTATGGATGTGAATAAGCCATTATTAAATCATGGTTGACCAATGACTTTACTGCAGTGATATGAAACAAGAAGTTCCAAATTTAATATCAGCACACTTCGCTTAATTATTCGAACCTTTTGGTTATATTGTTGCTTTTCTTCAAGTTATCTTCAAGCATTTAAATGTTTTATAGATTGTGACATGTGATACTGGTTGATCTCTAAAAGATCCCCTTAAGATGAAAATGTTACATGTGCTTTGGATTTTACTCTGCTTTTTGCCTGTATTTGATCTACACAGGGGTCAATAATACTGACAGACTCTGTTCTTTTACAGCCTTGAGACAAAAAAAGGATACAGAAGAGGAGAACCATTTGATGGAAGAAAAGAAAAAGAAAAAGCAAGAAGAAAAGAAAAAGAAGGAAGCTGCTCAGAAAAAGGTGAGCGTTTCTTTTCCATGACCCACAAGCTTTCACTTCAAATCTTGTGCTTGTGTCCTTATAAAAGCTGCTTAACAGACACCTCACCATGTCTGCCATAAGCCTCTGAGATCTTAACAGCCCTGTTACCGCAACTGTCAAACTGAAATGTACAGTTAAACAAGAGATATACTGTATATTTTTTACGGTCAATAAACAGCACGGAGAAATGTTCATTGTCATAATGCTTTTGTATGTTCACCCCTCAGTTTCATACTGTTCTTTCTTTGCAGGCTGCTGAACAGAAAACCAAAGGTCAGTTTTTGATTCTAATTGCATTGTTTCTTTTTTCAACGTTTCATACTTGCAGCAACAATTACAAACATTTCTTGAATCGTTCAAGCGATGTTTAAATCAAAAACACAGCAGTAAGTGTCAATCTTGGTAGCAGAACTCAAAGGCAGAATGTTGAGCTGGATCACTCTCTAGTCCCTGTAGATAACTGTACTTACTGTGTGATGATGTCTTCATTTTAGTTCAGAGCAGTACGCGTGTCACTGCAGGGGTGGGTGACATAATACCATCCACTATAGTGCCAGTTTCAATATATTGGATCAGTACCAGGGCTTATACCATGAGTTGTGTGGGCTGCATGAATTACTGGCACTAGAAGCATTTAAAGCAACATTTGGTAGATATGGATCAACCATCTTTGGTGACCCCTAAGGGAATTAAAAGTTTGTGTTCAGGGTCTAAAATTAACATTTGCCAAGTGCCAAATGCGAGTACATATTAACTTTGAGCTACTCTACAGTGTACAGTAATTTTTTAAGAACTGTTCGATGCATAGATTAAATTAAATGCTTGAATCATTGTCTGACAATTGCTGATTGAATGAATTGGATGAATATAAATATATATTAAATAGGGCTATCACGATTAATCACATCCAGATTAAAATATGTCTGTGCATTGTGCAGAATCATTTTGTATTTATAAACGTATATACATATGCATATATGAAGAGTTTGGTTCCAAAATGAGATAACTCCGTTTTTAAAGTTCATTCGTTTAAAATCATGTTTTTTTTTAATTGTGCATTCCAATTAATATCAATCCATCTGCAGTTGGTTTGTTTTGATTTAAGCCATAATAACAAAAAAATACAGCTATCTAACACAATAAAACACATGATAACATAATAAAAACATGATTTTTGAAGTTATTTCTTTTTGGATCCAAACTCTTCGTATGTAAGATAAATATTAAATATAAAAATGTATAAACGTTTATATGTAATTTCAATTACTCGTAATTATAAATAATTTCTTCTAAATATTTCCTATATACAGTATATACATGCATATGTATGTGTTTATAAATACAAAATAAATATGCACAGTACATAGACATATGTTATGTAAACAAAAACTTTTATTCTGGATGTGATTAATCGCGATTAATCATTTGACAGCCCTAATATTGAATATATAACTAGAGAAAGCATCACTTTTTACATCTTGAACTTACACGCATGTGGATAGTTTCTTACATTAAGTAACCATGAGAAAAATATGAGATATGAGGAAAAAAAACCTTGCCTTTGTAATTGACGCAGGCTATTTAACCACACTGTTTGTTATTAATAGCCTATGAAAGAAGATAAATTATCGCATTTTCACGAGAACAAAAAACAAATTACAGTTCAAGCTCCATAAGAAAATTTGCATTATTTTATTATGCATTTAAAACTGTGCGTTGTTCATGATGCTCTATTCACCATTGGCTACAAAAATAGATTTTGGACCCAAGTCAACTCTGTGTTTAATCTCATTGAACAATTAGGCAGCAAACCTAAGGCACAATACAGATTACAAAGAGAGTAAGCGAGTTGACAGCACTGCTGAGACGGTGGAAGCAGGGAGGTGTGCTGAGGTGATGGATCTGGACACTGAAGGATGGGTTACGCCCTCTTTATTAACACTGAGGTTGAGGTATGAGGCAGTAAACTTCAGACAGCAGAGTGGCTCTATGAGGGCTGCAGCAGAGCCACGTAGGGCAGATGGGAGAGGGGCTTATGTCATGTTAAGGATAGACGGTCATAAATCTCATTAGAGCATCTGCTAATGCTGGATCTTAAACATCAGACTCTGGAGGGAATGCTGACCTACTTTGTGTGGACGTGTGTTTTAGTGAATTTAGTCATTTAATAGTAGAATACTTTGCAAGATTGCGCTCTTTCTTTGTCCTCTCGCACTTTCATCCTTTTAATTTTTGTATTATTGCACGAGTCAGCACACAGATCTTTTTATCTGTGTGCATTGGAGGCGTTTACAGAGTTCGGCTAATTAGATCTAATCTAATTTGGCTTAGTTTCACATCTCACTTTATCGCCTCCTGGGCCCCTGTACCTCAGTATTCTCATGATCTGCGGCTGATAAGGATATGTCTATTCCTTCCACGTTTAGGCTTCTAATGTATTCTCGTGTGATTTGGGCTTTGGGGTTTATGTTGTGGATCTGCAAAGCTACGTTTTGGTGAGCTGTGTGGACGACTTGCATGATAATGAGAATGTGATTGAACAGGTCAACTAAACAGCATGTGTATCGGAGGAGAAAGGTGAAGGTCAACTCAAAGGCGAGAGTCTTTCAGAGAAAGCTGTGCTGGGCTCTGGTGTAGAGTGAGCAGCAGGGGAGTGTAAGACTACCCAGCTTTCTTTTTCAAGAGAGGCCCGGGAGGCCCCACGCGGGGGTACAAACACACACACGGCCTCAGAGAGGTGGAGTGATTCATGGGAAGTGCGTTTGCAAAACTGAGGGAGTGTTTTTGTGGAATGAAGGAAAAAAAGGACGAATAGGGAGAAAAAGGTTTTATGGAACTGTGAGGTCTCTCTAGCTGTGTAAATGAAGTAAGGAATGGAGTTATGTGAAAGGAAGATTGAGAACTTACTTGAGTTTCCTGTCAGCGCGAACGTCTCGGTTTAAACCGCAGAGAAGCTCTCAAAGGCCTGATAAACTGATAAAACAAATCTTTCACCTACTCTTAAAGGCATAGTTCACTCAAAAATGAAAATTCATCATTATATTTATGTTAGTCAGACAATATTTTTGTCTATCTACCCAGTCCATTATCAGGCTGAACAGGTCACACACAGGTTGTTTGTCAGGTAACACCTGCTCTGCTTTAAGGACCCGCTTATTGCAGCACGTTTCTGTTGCAAATTTGCAGAATTAGGACATTGTTAATTACTGCTAATGACTCAGTCTGGCTGTTTGTGCTTGGGTTGCTCTGTCTGTAAAGTGGATTTTGATCTCCTGAGACTTTTACTGTAGAGCAGAATACAGAATGATACTCAGGGCTCGACATTAACGCTTGTCCGGGACAAGTGAATGTTTTGTATGGGCAAGTGAGAGATAATTTTACTTGCCCGACTGGACAAGTAACTTGAAAAAAGAATAACAACAGTGTGACATATATGTAGAATAATAAGAATATGTACATTAGACAGAGCTGTTTGTGTGTAGTGCGTTTGTCGTGGTGGTGCTTGTTGTGTGTGACAATAATCAATGGAGCACCGCACTGAGTCCATGTAACTACATGCGGACGCGGAATCCTGTTATTTAAATGTCATCTGGCTGTTCTGCGTGTCTGAGTGAATTATGTGCACAGTTTAACATACAACACGAGTGATAGTCGAGTATTTTATCTGCGTCTGCACTGTATGAGGATGTGAATACATGAACTTCATCTCCAGAGTTGCTCTGAGAGTTTATTTTACAAGCGTTTTACTGTTTGAGTGAAGCTATCTGCAAACAAGCGTCTTCCCGAAGACCCGTCAAAATAAAAGTCCCGTTAAATTGAACACTCAGACAAAAAATACTGTGGTGTACTATAGTATTTGCTTTTGAAAATTGTAGTGCCCTTGTAGTGAATTGATAAACACTGTATACTATAGTAAAGTTCAAAAACACTATAGTATCTAGGAATTTTACTGCAGTTTACTATAGTATACTACAGTAATTTATGTGGACAAATATACCACTGTTGTATAGTTAAAAAGGAAAAATACACAATTGAGAAATATTCAAACAAATTTAGGTAATCTAAAAATGATACGGCCCTAATTTATTCATCTGTATGTAACATTAATGTCTTTTGTCAGTTACCTGTCTATTCATGATGAACTGCACTTGCATATTTTTTTTAATGATGACAACAGACGATTTATACTCCTAGTTTGGCCTGTGCTCAGGGCCGGATTATCCAATGGGCATTATGGTCACCGGTGTTGTGCCGAGAAATGCACCCCTGCCATATTATGCACCTCCTTCTATAACACGCTGTACGATTGGCTAATTCTAACCCCTCCCCACACCTAATCCTAACCCCTCCCCTAACACCTAATCCTCACCCTAACCATTGTGGGGAGGGAGGGTGCATAATCTGGCAGGGGTGCATTTCTAGGCACAACACCGGCCCATGGGCCCATGCACGCTTGGGGCCCATGAAAGGGGGAGAACATTTCACATAACATTGCTATCGCTATATTCATTCTGCCGTGTGCGTCTGGCCCGCACACACGCAAGTGCACATAAAACAGTGTTTCTAACGTACTCAAGTCTGTCTCTTGATTTAGTAACTTTTACAAGCCCTTTAGCAGCTTTTGTTCAGGAGAAGCACGAAGCGAAATACCCAGCGACCTTCCGATAAAGCTTTCATTCAGTGGGAAAATGTCGCATGTGCTGTCCCGCGAGCGCAAGGTCTCACTTTCCCCGCGTGGAGGGATCGTCTCAGTGAGCGACAGGAAGAAGCAACACATTCGACAGGTGACTCCTGAATGAAATAAGTACAAAACAGCGTTTCCAACAACCTGTCACTGTTATCGACTGTTTGAATGTATAAACATGAACACATTTCGTCTGTAAATATGCATATGGTTACCTAGACAGAGACTGTTTGAAAAAATATAGCCAAAATCGACGCTTTTTATGGTGATTCGTTAGATGTCGAGTTTAGTTAGAAAGGTGAAACTGAAAATATGTAAATGAAAACAGCTTTATTGTTGTAAATATAATCTATAGGCTAAATTAGAATACCCTCACGGTTGTCTTTAAAATCTCAAAAGATAAAAGTTTTTTTACATGTATTTGGTGGTGTTTCTTCGCCAATAATGAATTTTGATATAATGTTGATCAGGTCTAACTGCCTTACTTTNTGTAACTACATGCGGACGCGGAATCCTGTTATTTAAATGCCATCTGGCTGTTCTGCGTGTCTGAGTGAATTAGTGCACAGTTTAACATACAACACGAGTGATGGTCGAGTATTTTATCTGCTCTGCACTGTATGAGGATGTGAAACATGAACTTCATCTCCAGAGTTGCTCTGAGAGTTTATTTTACAGCGTTTTACTGTTTGAGTGAAGCTATCTGCAAACAAGCGTCTTCCCGAAGACCCGTCAAAATAAAAGTCCCGTTAAATTGAACACTCAACAAAAAATACTGTGGTGTACTATAGTATTTGCTTTTGAAAATTGTAGTGCCCTTGTAGTGAATTGATAAACACTGTATACTATAGTAAAGTTCAAAAACACTATAGTATCTAGGAATTTTACTGCAGTTTACTATAGTATACTACAGTAATTTATGTGGACAAATATACCACTGTTGTATAGTTAAAAAGGAAAAATACACAATTGAGAAATATTCAAACAAATTTAGGTAATCTAAAAATGATACGGCCCTAATTTATTCATCTGTATGTAACATTAATGTCTTTTGTCAGTTACCTGTCTATTCATGATGAACTGCACTTGCATATTTTTTTTAATGATGACAACAGACGATTTATACTCCTAGTTTGGCCTGTGCTCAGGGCCGGATTATCCAATGGGCATTATGGTCACCGGTGTTGTGCCGAGAAATGCACCCCTGCCATATTATGCACCTCCTTCTATAACACGCTGTACGATTGGCTAATTCTAACCCTCCCCACACTAATCCTAACCCCTCCCCTAACACCTAATCCTCACCCTAACCATTTGTGGGAGGGAGGGTGCATAATCTGGCAGGGGTGCATTTCTAGCGACAACACCGGCCATGGGCCCATGCACCTTGAGCAGAGGTGGACGAAGTACACAACTTCCTTACTTGAGTGAAAGTACAGATACTACTGGTCAAATATTACTCCACTACAAGTAAAAGTTGTAAAGACAGATTCTTACTTGAGTAAAAGTACAGAAGTACGTGCTTTTAAACGTACTCAAGTATTAAAAGTAAATTTCCTTTATGTCAGTTGTGCATTGTTTTATTGTCGTATACCTTGTGCCTCTGAAGCACCCTACTGAATACACCGAGTAGCTCACAGAATCAGTGGTATTAAAGGAGTAGTTCACTTCAAAATTTGCCCCCATTGACTTTCCATAGTAGTTTTTATTCCTACTATGGAAAGTCAATGGGGGCAAATTTTGCAGTGAGCTACTCCTTTAAGAGCTTTATATGTTTAGCACATATATGTTTAGTTTAGATATAATCCTGTATGATCATTTAGCCTAATTATCCTCATTAGCCCCCTAGGCCTATATGTATTTATGAGCAGTGTTCTTTTATTTTGTATATTCCCTTTACCAGTTTTAGCAGCAATTTACCAGTAAGTAGTAAGGTTCTTGTAAATAGTAAAGTGTAGAAGCCATGTGTTTGTTGGACTTATTACCATAATTTAACTACAAACATAAACTATAGCTAGTATAATAATGAATATAATGAAACTATGGTATGTTTAGTTGCTGTGGTTTTACTAAAGATTATTAATTGGAGTATGGTTCCTATATTTAGAAAATGGTAAATTTGTGGATACTGTGGTTTTAATGCAAATACCATCCCTGCTGAAAAAAAACAATGAATTTTTTAATTAGAATGAGATTTTTAAATTAAATTCCTCTTTGTAGTGTGTTTTGGGTTTTATTCCAATAGGATTTACCATCCCATCAATAGAATCCATCACATACAAGTAGACAACAAGTATCCATAGTACAATTCCCATTATAACCATTAAATCCATTACATTTTATGTTGTATTTTGGGCAGGGTTCTATTGTTTTTATTTCAACAGGAATACTTCAACTATAGTTACTTCAGTAAAAACATCATTCATTTTCCAAATCGCTTTAAATGATATAGCAGCAGATCAGAAGTTAACACGCACGTGTAGCTCAAGGTGTATGTGATGCTTATTTACCGTTTAGCCGTTATGCCGATCATTTTCATGACAATGTTTCAACGATCTTTGACTGATCGTAACCCACAGATGATTACACCACACTTTAACATGTGCCTTTTTCCTCTTTTAATGTTCTATTTGCCTTTTCAGAGCGCTATCAACGATGTAGCAGCGCCTACGTTTACATTAGTTTAGCGGGGAAGATCCCAGAGTTGCCAGATTTGCGTTAAAAAAATCTGCCAAATGGCCATTCAAAGCTTGCCGGAAAACCGCGAGCTTAGAAAAACTGAAATACTTGGCAACAGTAAAAGGTCCTGGCAGATCGCAAGCCAGATAAATTGTGCACACAGGAAACCCCGCTGCATAGAAACCATTTTCTACTTTTGGACCTTTTTATAAATGTAGTGGAGTAAAAAGTATGATATTTGTCTTTCAAATGTAGTGAAGTTAAAGTACAAGTACTCAGAAAAAATAATACTCAAGTAAAGTACAGATACTCAAAAAGTGTACTTAAGTACAGTACTCAGGCAAATTTACTTCGTTACTGTCCACCTCTGCACTTGAGGCCCATGAAAGGGGGAGAACATTTCACATAACATTGCTATCGCTATATTCATTCTGCCGTGTGCGTCTGGCCCGCACACACGCAAGTGCACATAAAACAGTGTTTCTAACGTACGCAAGTCTGTCTCTTGATTTAGTAACTTTTACAAGCCCTTTAGCAGCTTTTGTTCAGGAGAAGCACGAAGCGAAATATCCAGCGACCTTCCGATAAAGCTTTCATTCAGTGGGAAAATGTCGCATGTGCTGTCCCGCGAGCGCAAGGTCTCACTTTCCCCGCGTGGAGGGATCGTCTCAGTGAGCGACAGGAAGAAGCAACACATTCGACAGGTGACTCCTGAATGAAATAAGTACAAAACAGCGTTTCCAACAACCTGTCACTGTTATCGACTGTTTGAATGTATAAACATGAACACATTTTGTCTGTAAATATGCATATGGTTACCTAGACAGAGACTGTTTGAAAAAATATAGCCAAAATCGACGCTTTTTATGGTGATTCGTTAGATGTCGAGTTTAGTTAGAAAGGTGAAACTGAAAATATGTAAATGAAAACAGCTTTATTGTTGTAAATATAATCTATAGGCTAAATTAGAATACCCTCACGGTTGTCTTTAAAATCTCAAAAGATAAAAGTTTTTTTTACATGTATTTGGTGGTGTTTCTTCGCCAATAATGAATTTTGATGTAATGTTGATCAGGTCTAACTGCCTTACTTTACCGAATTTTTAGCCTTCGTTATTAGAAAATCCAGAGTGCTTTTACATACAGTACATTACAAAATGTTTACTTACACAGACTCGTAACATATAGGCTAAAGAAGTACCTATAATATTCGTTAATGTCGTTTAACACATTACACGCTTACATGTCGCGCGGTGCTTGTTACACAAATGAAGTTTAACAAATTGACAAATTACTATAGTATAATCATTGACAAAGTCTGCCCTTTAATTCTTAGAAAAATGAATATGTTTATAAGAAAATATTTGAGAATTACTTTTAAGAATATTCTTAAAAACGTCCTATCATTTATCTTAATAAAGTTCTTATATTTTCTCTTAAAAACAGTTTTGTTAATCCGGCGTGTTTGTGTGTGAATTATGGAAGAATCTGATAGAACTGAATTGTGTGCTTGCAAATGCCAGTGAGTTACAGTATGCAGGGAAATGTCTTGATATTGTTGTTGCTGGTCTAGAAAAGCATTGTTGTGTTGTAAATCCTGTATGATGGAGAATGTGTACAGGTGTTGATATCTTCCTTCAGATTGTGATCATATTTTGTAACTTGGCAATGTAATCCTGTATAAAATGTAGGTGATCCATACACGTAGTACGCTGTAGGCTCTTTCAAAACTTTATTGTGTGCCCGTGTGTATGGGGAGGGGGGGTTTGGGGTCTACAAAACACTTGTGCCCAGGGGCCCCTGAATTCTTAATCCGGGCCTGCCTGTGCTACCAAACTTTAAACCTTTCTTGCAAAAAAAGTTAACCTACAGCCTTAACACTAATAATAATTACTGCTTGCCTTTGTTTTATAGCAGTCGCGGAGAGTAGGCGTATAACCAAATTCAGGTGGCCAAAGCGGACACTAGTTAAAATGCTTAGAAGCAAACTTTACCAATCTAGATCCGGAACAATTATATTGAGAATTCAAATTAAATATCATTTTTTTATCGTTGGACAAGTAATTTTAGTACTCGGACAAGTGAATGACAAGTTTACTTGTCCGAAGGACAACCACATGACAATGTTTAATGTCAAGCCCTGATACTGTTAGTCTCTTGAGGCTTAAGCCACACGGGCTATCTGAGGGATTGAAGGATGATTCATTGCCTAGTACAGAACACATTTTGTTTAGTATTATACAAAGTGCATTCACACAGTTAATAAATTAATAAACTATTTGTTTGTTATATCAGCCTTTTTATGCTATTAGCCGATAAATATTGGCAGCTGATACATTGGCACATATCTATTACAAGGAATCGTAAAGCTTTGGATCTAAGCGAACACTCTGGGCAGTTCTGAGTTTCACAGATCCAGCACAAGAGCCAGCACCAATGTGATAGTCTTCTTCTTACACCCACAAACACCCACGTCCACGTGTTTCTGTATTTTGGAAAAGGGGGTGTTACAATTCATGCTGTCAGAGTATTTGGGTCAGTGACAAAACAGGGTTGGCAAGATGAGAAAATTAAAAATCTTTTCAAAACCGTTTTTAAAAGCATTTATCAGACATTTTAAAATGTACTTAGTGTATGTATGTCGATTGTGTGTAATTACAAATAACATTTGCACCATTTTTTATAAAAGTTAAGTAGGTACCTGAAAATGTCAAATTGTGTAACTGGCAAAGAATGAGAAATATTAAACATTTTATCCATCTAGATGTAATGTAGATGGATAATTTATTTTAAAATAATCACACGAAAATAGATTTTAGAAGTTATTTCTAAATATACATTTTAATTTGTTTTTGTGGATAAGGCATCACTTGAATAAGGCAAACACTGAACACTTTTTTTCCAAATAGTAGTTTAGTTTATATTCCATCTTTAATTAGCATCATAAACTAGTGTTTGTTATTTGACTAAATTGCCCCCTAACAGAAAGGTTTGTGATACAAGTCCAATGGTGTAACTGGTTACACATTCTAAACACATATGGCCTCGATGGGAATATTTCAAATGCAATTTTTAAAGTTAATACTCATTTTTATAATAATGATGAAATATAAATGCATTTCCGGGGTCATACCATTTGACATGTATACCTAAGAATACCTGACACACCCTAAAAATGTCAAATTATCTCACATTTAAAAAGAGTTTCTAAGCTTTGCATGCAGAAGTTAGGGTCACATGTTTTAGTGGTTTCATGGCGGCTTTTGATAACATCGCAAATTACATCATAAGAGCTATCAGTATCACACACATATACAATAAATACTTAAGAAATGCTCGCTGTGAAAGTCGTAGAGCTCCCTTTTTGATGCCTTGTGAGTTCGGACCTAAAAATGGTGCGTAACATTGAGGAAAAAGCAACAGAAACGCAGTAACTTTAGGTAACCGAGAGATCAATATGGGCTAGACTGGATATAAAATGCAAACATGAATACTAACAGGCTCGATGGTGTAAACCATGTTTTTTGTTTTTGTGTTAAAATTATTTTACTTTATAATACTTGCATTACTTAATAAATATAGAGTTAAATACTCACCATAACTTGGAAATTATGGAAATATTATGCGAATTGTCGCCCTCCAGCATTGACTCGTTCTGGTGATAGATTGACTGAGCACAATTTATTATGTTCGGTGAATATATACTGTATATTGCATTTGAACTTCAGACCTTAAAGAGTACATTCCTCAATATTTTTAAGGGCTTATTTTGGTTTATGGAGTGTCCGACAACAAGTTTATGTACATACATGATGTAAAAATACTATTATTTCGTAATAATAAGCAGTTTTTATTACCTTACTTCTTGACTGACTCTCAAATGATTCCTTCCGCGATTCATCTGTGTAATCTCCGCCTTTCCGCCAGCGTAGTCTGATCTGATTGGTCAGATAGTGTAGTCTGCTGTGATGCATTACTTAATAAATATAGAGTTAAATACTCACCATAACTTGGAAATTATGGAAATATTATGCGAATTGTCGCCCTCCAGCATTGACTCGTTCTGCTGATAGATTGACTGAGCACAATTTATTATGTTCGGTGAATATATACTGTATATTGCATTTGAACTTCAGACCTTAAGTTATAATTACCACAATGCATATTTTCGTTTGGGGATAATTATTTGGAAGCTGTTTATTGAGTCAACATTTAATTGTCAGTTTCTACAATTTTTTACAGTGAATGGTGGTTACACCACCTTGACATTTCCTGAATTTGACTTAACTCACATTATTACCCAAATTATTTATAATATTTAGAACAATGGTGTTCCATTTACTTTTATATACTATTAAATTTGACTAATGTAAGATTATGCCAAGCTATCTGATATGGTGTTTTATTGAGAATTTCATCGTTTTTAAACAAGGTGAATTTTTTGGTATAAAGTTTTTACGGTTACACCACATAGACATTTCTGCAATCATTCCCCAGTTATTCTCTCAAAATGAATTAAAATCAGAATTTCAGTCTTGGTCCTCAGAAAAGAAAATGTTTGCAAGTAATCTGCAAATTTATTTTGAAATTGTAACGCTTTTAAATGTAATTAAATCACAGGGACACAAAAAATGTTTGTGTCACGTCATTGACCCATTTACATTGTAAAAGATAACACTTTATTTAATGTTCTGTGAGTCATATTAATAAATTATTATTTAGCTTTTTCTCATTTAGTTAATTACACCAGCACTTTGTGTTAGATGCGGTAAATTGCAGTTCAATCATAGAAGTTTTTCTATGCTCTTGAGGATATGAGGTTCCTCTATGAGGTTTCTCATCATTCTGAGCTGGTTCTCTATAAGGAGCTGTTTTTATCTTGCCGAGGACCCCTCAGTATAATGAGCCACTTTCAAAGAACACCATACTAAATATGTAATGGCGGTTATATACTGTAGTTTAACCCTTTTATATTTTTCATAGTGGTAAACTGCAATAATATTTCCATTTCTCTCTCATCTGTCAAATTGCGAGTGTCTATTTTAACGTCATTTGCGTGGCATATAATTTTCTGTAGTTTTCAATCAGGTAAATGAGCGTGTGGTATTTTTAAGACTGCATCTTATCATTTTCTTTCCCATTACAAGTGTTGCGTCTCGAGTAAATAAAACCATAAAATGTAGTAAAACATTTTATTTCCTTCATAACAAACAGTGCACAATAAACCAAGTCATCTCGGCTCTAATTGGATTGGCGATCTGGCTGATGCTTTTTTGTTTGTTTGAAAGCTAATTCACACTGATCTGACAAACACCAACAAACACAACATTTGAAATTGGTGTTTATCAGTATTTGTTGGCAATTGCCTGAATAGTTTGAATGTTTACCCAGAAATGTTTTTTTGTAATTTCTTCTGTTGTTTCAGTTGTTGGCAGTGACTCTTTTGAGAGCATACATTAGCTTTGTAATATTTTATTTTAGAACTACAGACAACGGCCAGACTTTTAGTTAGAAATTTTGTTTTTTATAACATGGGACTGAGTATAAGAGAATATCGTCGCTGAAACCTTGTATGTCCATTGTCCAAATTCACTGTTTTTCAAGAAAAAAATCCACTATACTTTTTAATTGATTAAATACTGTGTTGTCAAAGTTGCACTTTTTAATACTTTATATTGTTTAGATATTTACAAAACCCAGTGACAAACATAAAGGGTGACTAATAATATGGATTTATGGCAAAACTAAAAATCACAAAATATGGAGATACAAGGTTTCTGAAGAACAACAGTGATATCCTTTATTGTACTTTTCTTGCAGTTTCTTAAAGGGATAGTTCACCCAAAAATGAAAATTCGGTCATCATTTACTTACCCTCGTGTAATTTCATACCTGTATAAATCTGATGAACACAGAGAAAGATATTGGGAAGAATGTTAGCAATTTTCAGTTCTGGGACATCATGGACTACCATAGTAGGATAAATTAAATGGTAGTCAGAGGTGCCCCAAATCTGTTTGCTTCGCTAAATTCTTACATACATCTCATTTTGTGTTCAACAGAACAAAAAAATACAATATTTTTTTCCTACTATGGTAGTCAATGATGTCCCAAAGCTGAAAATTGCTAACATTCTTCCAAATATCTTTCTTTGTGTTAAACAAATAAATTTATACAGGTTTCAAACAATCTGAGAATTTTCCATTTTGGGTGAACTGTACCTTTAAGACTGAATATTAAACTCTGACTGAATGGTCGTTAGTTTAGCTGGTTCATTCTGGACTAAGGAGATTTAGATGAGCAACAACCCCTGGAGTAAAGGCGAGGCAGCTTTTGACATATGACACGATGATGTCATTGGTAGAGGTGATGAGGTCTGCTTTCAATGACTGAACGAAACATATCCATCACCATTTTTCATTCTAGAACACCCAGAAAGATATAAATGTGTATTTTTGTCTTTGCTTCCCACTATGCCTTAAGTGTGTTGAGATTTTATCGTTGTAAGAGCAGACACAGACTTTCCAGCATAAAGAAACTTGGCCAGCTCTCCTTGTTCATATACAAGTGAGTCAGCACAGCCCTGCAGGAGAATCAGTGTTTCTCTGAGAGAAGCAGCAGAGCTCCCAGGAGTCTCCATTGATTTGCATAGAGAACCAAACACGCTGTGGTTTAAGGGCTGTGCATTTACGTAGGTAGGTAACTATTTTAACATCCCACAAAACCTGATGCAAATCCCGATTTTGCATGGTCGCAGCAAACGTCCTAATAATTATACACTTTGGCTTGAGCAATTTAACCATCACCAACCACTCTGTTAAAGGTCCAATATGTACATTTTTGGAGGATCTTTGGACAGAAATGCAATATAGTATAACTATGCCTTCAGATGTGTATAAAGACCTTACATAATGAAGCGTTGTGTTTTTATTACCTTAGAATTAGCTATTTCTATCTACATACACCCAGGGTCCCCTTACATGGATTCGTCATGTTGTTTCTACAGTAGCCCTAAATGAACAAACTGCTCTACAGAGCATGTTTCGTAAAGATGTTATATCCTTCAGCAAAGAAACAAAAACTTGATGCCATTTTAGTCCTGTGGCAGCCACCGTAGTGCATCGAAAGGTAGGGGTAAGTGGTGGAGTGAGCCGTTGGTTGCAATTTGTAACCTCACGCCTAGATGCCGCTAAATTTCATACACTGGACCTTTAAAGGAGTAGTTTACCAGAAAAGTTCATCATCATTTACTCTCCCTCATGCTATTCCCAACCCATGTCAATTATTTTCTTCTGTGTATGAAAAATGTGTATCTTTTTGTTACAGTGGATGTCATGACGGATTTGTTTTATTACTAATAATAAAACAGAAAACGTATTCTTTTGTCATCACGAAAGGTCGTTGGGAACTGATGGCAGAGTTTTCAACAGTAGTTCATTGTTAAAAGTGTGAATAGCTTCGCAACAATGTAATAAAAACATTATCAACATGTCACATGAGTAACTACAAATATTCCCAAATTGAATTATGATGTTCAAATTATAACCATCACTTTGTCTCTACATCTCTGGTTGGCCGAGCACCGTTGTGCTTACGCTTGCGCAGCGATGCTTTCTGCTTACATCGCACGTCATTAAGGAAATGCAATGTGTGTGGCTGCACACAGAACATAAACTAAAAAGAATAAGAGACGCTGCTGCTGTTACACTCACATGGTCGAAAGAGGCTGGGTGGTTTTCTGATTCACAGCAAGTGTTTGTTTGTGACTGTGAGTGTGTGTGTTTAAATTGCAGGAGGTGGTGCATGGAGAGAGAGAGATAGAGAGACATTCTCTGACTGGGTCAGTATTTATAGCCTCCCTTAGGCTGTGCAGCCTACCGCCATCTTGTCTTTTTGCCTGCCTCGTGCGCGTTTACGTATTCACACTAACTCAATCTCTCTTCAGAGCAGCTCGTCCTTATAAGCAGGCCGTCCTTGAGCGTGTTATTTGAAATGTGGCCGTGTCTTTCTGCGTAATAGCCCCACCATGGCAGTAATAGGAAAATAAAAGGATGGTGGGTAAAAGAGAGAATAGCTTATAATAGAGCTGTCCATCTTCATATCGTTTCCGTCTGAATGTCACCGTTTGGTGGAATGCGAAGCAGGAAAAAATGAGCCAGTTTTGTACCAGTAACGCAGGTCAGGTGAGCCGAGCTCTGGAATCAATCCACAAGCTTCACCTGCTCATCTCTGCACATGTGCTTTTAATCGTACAGCTCTCTCTCTCTCACATTAACCCAGGCCTGGACTAAATCCATCTTTTGGTGTTAGACGCTGCGGGTTGATGTGTGGTTCGTCTGTGTGTAGGGTTAGCGGTGCATCAACCCAGATTAGAAGCTTTGCAAATTGCTTTGGTCTAAGTGGCCTCAGTCCAGAGATTCCAGATTCCTCTGTGAAATGTGTTTTTATGTTTTTATGATACTGTTTAAGGGAGTTACTTTGAAAGAAGTTCATCATTTTAAAGTTAAACTACAGTCAGTCTACCACAAACTCCCAGATTAAAATACAACAGAAAATTATTCATACAGATTAGAACATTTGCAATAATACCATGTCTTCTATATTTTATAAATACAAATGTGTTTTATTGTTTTTATGATTTTATATAAGTATACTTTTATCCCCATTTATATATTATTATTATTATTTATCTATATTTATTGTGTTTATTTTACAATGTTATCTGTACAGCAGTGGTTCTCAAACTTTTTCATTGTGTGGCCCCCTTTGTGTAGGGTGCATCGCTTTGTGCCCCCCCAAATAAAGACTTTTAATTAAACCAAATACATAAAATGGAGCATCAATTCTTTTTGTTGGTGGTCTTATTTTTCTGATGTTTGATTGCATTTATGATAAATTTCTATATTTTGTTAAATTCCACAAAAACTGTCCCCCCCGGATCCATCTTGGGGCCCCCAGTTTGAGAACCACTGCTGTACAGCAATGAAGAGTGCTATAAAAATGAACTCGAAATTGATTTGAAAGTTTACCCCAGCCGTAAAATTCTATTTTGTGAGATGGCACACGGGGACAGAGACGTGAGAAGGCACATGGGGAGGAAATATGTTATTCATAGTTTTCCTTTAAACCGTTCATTACAGTGGACTTTGTGAACAAACCAATTCAGCAAAGTCTATTGGACTTTCCGATGTTTCTAGACACAGGGCACATTTGATTATTACTTTCGTTCTCTCATGTGCGATACAAAGTGGCATTTGTATCAGTGTCAGTGCAATGTCAATTTGTATCAGTGCTACACCATTATTTGTAATAAATGGAAAAGTCACACACTGTTTTAACAACAGTTAAGCTACTGCCATGCAGTTAAGTGCTTACTGTTAATTGCTCACTAACACATCATAATGTTTGTCAGTGTAGATTGGGAGTAAATGATCTGGAATGAATCATTTTATGATGTTATCAAGTTTAAATTAGCAATAAAAATTAGCCTAGTGGTTTATTGGCTGGTACCAATAACAGTATCTACAGATCCAATTAATATACTGTACATGCTTATACTGACATTTACCAATGTCAGTTTCATTTGTATGGCTGATATGTCTGTCCATCACTATGTGAATGTGTTTGTAAAGCATTTGTTTGAGTTTGTAGGATATTACATCTCAGCACATATGCCTGAAAATCAAGTTGTGTGAGGTGTTTAATTGAGGGTGACTATGGTAAGGATTCCTTTCTGTTCTGCGTTTGTCCCATGAGGCACGTCCCCAGTCGCTCCAGTTTCCATGTAGAGCAGCTCCCAGTCTCCCTTTCACTCTTTTCATCTCTCTGCGAGAAAACCGGCGGTTTTAAATACAGCTGCATATTTAAAGGCTGCTAATTAAGATCTCCAGACTTTTCTCATTCCTGCGAGGTTAAACATGGAAAGCGATGACATTAGCATGATAGGCGAGCGGTATGCTGATTTTACTGCAAAGGACTCATGATCTCGGGCGTGAAGCCTTTGAAATGTTTTCGATTGGCAGGGTTGGGTTGGATGTAGATCTTTCTTGCAGTCGTGTTAGAGCAAATCTCACAGCTGCAGGGTGTTGACCTTACTCACTACTGTCTGGGTGCTTTGTTTGACATGTTGGGTTTGATACTGAAAAACCAAAATATTAAAGTTGCATTAGATTGAAAGTAGCTGTCAGAGGATGAACTTTTTTTTAATCATATTGCATAGATACTGACTTTTGATTGGTCAGTTTATTTGGCATTCCAATGTCAATTCTTTTTGTATAATTACTTCTAAGCTGTACATATAACGTTATCTGGCATTTAATAATTCAAGTAGTAACACTCCCGAGTCCAAACCGAATTAAGATGTGACCTGTTGGGTTATTACGTTCATGGGTTATTACGCTCAGTCATGTATGAGCCTGACCGAGGTTTGTTTGTGTTGTCAGGAAGTGACAGATGCTTTGCTGTGATGAGCTCTGGGGAGGTGTGGAGAGAAAAAAACAAGTGCAAGGTGTGTGTATCCATAGCAACAACCTAGTCTGGGATGCACAGTGCAGCACAAGGTGTTTAAGTGTCACCCTGAGGAGAAACGCTCCAGAAGGCATGTGCACACCGGGGATACCCTGTACTCACCTGTCACCTCTATAGATAGTTGCTTACCTGTGCCCATCCAGTGATGTTTTATATTGACCTCAAAGTTTCTGTGCGGTCTGATTCAAATCATGCTTTTGAGCAAAATGTATCCACTCAGCGTTTTTCTGGACTTCGTTTGAAGTCGTGACTCGTCTAAGAAGGGCTGTCATTAAGAGTTAGCAGCATGTGTGAGTGTGTATGTATAGTGGGAGGTGCTGTCTGCATCCTGTAATTACGTTTAAGGTGTTTCCTCTGTACTTACACTAGGCTCAAGTCCTGTAATTTCAGCTCTACCGAGACATGTTAAACCATTCTTCTACCTGTAGCCCTTTTTATCTGCCCTGTGAAGTCGAAGCGTTGAAGAGTTAAATCAGGATTTCATTTCTTATCAGTCATTTACTTTCTTTGGGGAAGTGAGAGCGGGAGATCAGTGGTGCAATGTGAGATGAGGAATGTTCCATGGGGCCAGTTTATGTATTTTATTACACGTATCTGATCAAATTCATATCAGTTCTGCAGTTTGTTGTGAATTGGAGCTGTTTTGCAAACAGTTCAATACAATATTCTTCAATATGTCATATTTGTACAAAAAAACTGACGTTTGTATTTTACTTTATCTTCACATTTCTAAGACAGTGCCTTGGTGTTTATTGAAACATTGTCCAAATTGTTGTATTTTTATTATTTATTGAAGTGTTTTTTTATCTGTTTAGTGTATTAGGAGGATGTATAATAAATGAATTAATGAGCTTATGCCTCCCCACTCGAGCAGTATTCAGTTACACAAATCTAGTGGTTTAAAGTGATAGTTCACCCCAAAATGAAAATTCTGTCACCATTTTCTCACCCTCACTTAATTTCAAACCTGTATGACTTTCTTTCTTCCACAGAACACAAAAGAAGATATTTTGAAGAATGTTGTTAACCGAACAGAGACAGCACCCATTTACTTGCATTGGTTTTGTGTCCATACAATAGAAGTGAATGGGTGCCAGGGCTGCTGGGTTACCAACTTTCTTCAAAATATCTTCTTTTGTGTTCTGTGGAAGAAAGTCATACAGGTTTGAAATGACAAGAGGGGGAGTAAATGATGACTTCTCTGGGATTGACCTGATGCTGTTGAAAGAGTTTAAAGAAATAGTTTGCCCAAAAATGAAAACTCTGTCATAGTTTACTCGCCCTCTTGTCATTTCAAACCTGTATGACTTTCTTTTTTCTGCAGAACACAAAAGAAGATACTTTGAAGAATGTTGGGACCTGAACAATAGTTGTACCCATTCACTTCTATTGTATAGACACAAAACCAATCCAAGTCCATGGATACCGATGTTGTTCGGTTACCAACATTCTTCAAAATATCTTCTTTTGTGTTTAGCAGAAATAAGAAAGTTATACAGGTTTGAAATAACATGAGGGTGAATAAATGATGACAGAATTTTCATTTTTGGGTTAACTATCCCTTTAACTTGAATTCATAACATTTCTTTGACAGATCACCAGATCCTGGCCTGCGAATCCCCTTAATGCTTTTACGCACGAGAGTGTGCATCAGGCAACAAAACTTTAAAATAAGCCTGGCAAAGTGGTTAGCAATTAAAACGTTTCAGTTCACACAGATCTCATAACGGTATAATTGGTTGAGGATTTGCGGTGTATATCTGTGTCCAATGTTCAGAGAGCTCAATTTAGACACACACGCAACTCATTCCCTGTGTTTCTCCTCTCCCCCTCCCTTCCTCTCGAGGTCTCGTCGCATTGCCCTCCCCCTTCCACTCTCAAACCGCCCCTCACCAATGCTGCATTGTGATTGGACGATCACTGGCGGTTTCCACAGAAGCTTCTAGAATACCCTTCATCAAAAAGCCCTGACTGCAGCCATTTTTCACAGCCCTGGGTTAAAAGTGTTAAAGGCACAGAATGTTCAGGTACCTCCAGTGTAATCATGAGGAATTAGCCACGCGTTTAGGGATCCATATGCTTCCTGTAACACATCCATAACCAGCCATAACAATGGGTTGACTCAGACACGCAAATGAGAAGAGTGGGGAGGATGGGGGAATCTGTTGCGATTGGCCGCCTCAACTCATAGCAGGCAGGCTGAGCTGGACTTAATCAGAGTATTGGCGTCACCAGCTCCAGCTTAGCACTGCGCCTGCGCCGCTGCAGAGCGTCTGCGCTGAAAACATGCTGTGAAGGAGAGAAAGGGGCCATGACTGGGGGAGGGATGTGTTTGTGAGGGAGAGAGAAAGTGAGAAAATGACGTGTTCACGCTAGTTTAGGATTCATGTTTTTCTGTAGCATTCAGGATTTTTGGCCTTCCCGGTTTATAATCAATAGTGTATGTGAGCCCCGTGATGAGCCAATAGGAAAAAGGCAGTGGATTCCGGGTGACTCATTTATGCTATTTACGCTACATGAAGCTTTTTCTTACAAACTTGTTGCTGATAACGAATGATTTATGTACTCATTAAAAAAGCTGCTGCCATCACAAACTAGCTTCTTTAGTTTAAATCTGGTTGTTTTAAATAGTGCAGTGTTTTTATGTTTAATGTGTGTTTTTGTATGTTAGCAACATGCTAATGTATGGGCAGTTTTTAAACAACAACATAAACAAACGTTACTCCACATGCGCTTTTTGTGTAGCAAACTTGACTTTCGGTACACATGCACAAAGAATAGAGTCCCTGTGGATTATTTCGGAAAACAAGCAAAAGTAATAACAAGTAAATCATATTAGCTAGCAGGTTAAAAGTATGTCTACTAGCCAGTATTATTTTGGGTTACCAGTAGAAGAACCATTTCTTCTTTTAGATATATTTATGGGCTTTTTGCCTTTATTATGATAGTATAGTAGAGAGGTGACAGGAAAGTTCTGGGTAGAGACAGGGGAGCAGGATCGTCAAAGGACCACACGAGACAGGAATCGAACTTGGGTCACTGCGAGCGTACAACCGCTATATGTCAGCGCACTAACCACCAGGCTATTTACACCGATGTTACTCGGCTAAACTTAAATGCGACAAAGTTACACAACCCATTCAACAAATTGTTTATTGTAAAAAAAAGTATATACAGTAAAATTCAACGAATTGTTAATCTAGTACAATTTTTATATTATATTGGTTAATGTTTTACCAATTATTATTATTAATGTAAATAATATAAATTTAATAAAGTATAAATGGTTACATTATTATCCTCTAGCCAGACCGATTAACAAGCACAGATTAGAAATGAACTTCGAGCCAGGCACGTGCGTCCGATGAAACCGCCTATAGACCTTTTATTTTTAAATCTTGCATAAATAAATCTTAAATATGTTCCTTTAACATTTTGATTCGGTTATGTTTTGTTGGTTGTATTTTGTTCAAATGTTTGTACAGTGTAAAAAACTGGGACGTTCTTCTAGACCAGCGTTGTTTACGTTATCCGAAGTGGTCTATTGTATTCCATAAAAATGGATATTTTTATGGTGATAGTTGCCACCTATGTAGAGCACTATGTGGGAAGCTCACTAGATTTTAGAACAAAGCTTCAATGTTTAAAAAATTAAAGGGATACTTCACCCAAAAATGAAAATTCTGTCATCATTTGAGTTGTTCCAAATCTGTATAAAGTTCTTTGTTCTGATGAACACAGAGAAATATATTTGGAAGAATGCTTATATCCAGACAGATATTGCCCCCTCAGTGACTCCCATTGTAGGAAAAATTACTGTATCATTTTTTTGTTCTATTGAACACAAAAGACGACATTTTGAAGAATGTAGGACAGCAAACAATTCTGGGTCACTTTTGACTAGCATTGTATTTTTCCTACTATGGTAGTCAACTCGAAGGTGAGTAAATGATGACAGAATTTTCATCAGACTTATCGAACAAGTAGCTTTTTTCTCTGATCTTCTGTTCCAATGCAAGACGGTGGTTTATCTCCCAGCAGAATAAGCATCTCCCCCCGTCTGTGAGTTAGGAGTGTGTTACATAAGTCCGGCACTTATTCACTCAGACGTTTCTGCTCCCTCTGCTTCGTCTTTGCCTCAGGCCGAGCTCTGACTGGATCTGGCTCTCTCATGGCTAATTGTGTAACTGTTTGTACTTCCTCCACAACACACATGGGGTAGCAGGGGTATTAAAGTAGTCGTTCACCTAAAAATACAAATTCTGTCATTACTTACTCGCTCTCATGTCGTTCCAAACCGTTTGGCTTTTTCTGTCGAGCGAGCACGGAGGATTTTGAAGAATTGTGCTGGTTGCTGTTGTCTGTGCTATTTCGGTTTTATTACAGTCAATGGGGAGTTTGTGCTTTCAAGCTTCAAACGGGTCATAAAAGGATCATACAATCCATGCTTTATATTCAAAGTTAAACTTTGTTTGAGGACCGTATATTTTTATCATTATTTACTGAAAACCTTAGTACACGGAAAAGCACGACAATTGTTATAAAGTTTTCGAATAGATTTCAAAGCTCATGAGGGTGAAGGAAATAACAGATTGTTATTTTTAGGTGAGCTATCCCTTTAATATAAACAACAAATTGTTCGTTTGATTTGGTTTCATCCCTCGAGTCTCGTGCGTCTAGACCAGCTGTAGTAGGTAGTGACAGACGTACAGTAAACACAAGACCCCATCATCAGCCTCGAACCCGCTAATCCCTCCCGATCCTTCTCATAGGCTTCCCCTCTAAAGACTCATTCTGTTGACTTTCATTATGGCATGTGCTAAAATTAACTTTATCCTTCCCTCTCCCACCTCTTGCTCTCTCTCTCTTTCTGTCTCTCGCTGTCTTTCATCTCTGTGTCCACAGTGCCAGACTCTGCCAAGCCCAGCCCCACCCCTCCTCCCCCCACCAACCCCAGCACCGCCGCCAACCCATCCGTGCCCTCAGCCAACAGCAGCAGTGGTGGCAATGGCAAGCGCGCACCCTCCAGCAACCAGCAACAGCAGTCGGCAGCACCACGCTACCCGCCCCGAGAGGTGCCCCCTCGTTTCCGTCAGCACGAACACAAGCAGCTACTGAAGCGGGGCCAACCTCTGCCCGCCGGGAGCCCGGCTCTCGCGCAGCCATCCTCCGCCAGTCCTACACCTCAGTCCTTCTCCTGCCAGACCCACCCAGGTCAGCTTCTTTTACATGATCTGCACGGGACAGCCTGCTGAATCAGGGTCTGGCCCAGAATACACTCACACCTTGTTGGCAATAGTTTTGTGTTTTGAGGTTTTAATATGTAATGTTGCAGAAAAGTGGGAGAGTTGATGGCATTAGGATGCATACAAACCATTTGTTTTAGTGATCGTCATGTGTTGATTGGATTGTGTCGTCCCACAAGCGACCAGTTTTGATTTATTGATTATAGATTTATACGTTATAGTTTTGATATTTAAGCAGTTTTATACAGTTTTTTAAAAAATTATACAGTTTTTATGGTAGAATTATTATTATTTTATTTAGTTTTTCCCCTCGTGAGTGGCCCACAAGGTGTCTCGCTATTGTTGTTTAGAAGCAATAAAAAACAGTCTTTTTGTTATGTTGTGTGTTTTTGTTCATTCATGTGTATTCCAAGCACATGCGTGTGCAGAGGCTTGCTGTGGATGCTGGTATTTGTTTGAGAAAACTAGATGAAGAGACACTCTTTGCTGAGCTGTGCTTTGCTACTTCCTGTGTTTGGAGGCATGTGGGTGTGCGAGAGCGTTGTAGTTTGTACGTGGACTTGGCAGTGTTTTTTCGTTTATCTATGGCTTCTCCAAGTGCAGTGGCGGAGCTAGAGAGAGTTTGAGAGGAAAAGATGGCAGTCGATCAGCTCTGTGGGCAGGGTGATTCACAGCTTACAGTAAATGTGTGTGATTCAGAAGGGGGCTCCTCTGATTGGTGTGGCACATATATACATGGACCGGGTGGTGGAAGAGATGCTTGTGGGCTAGTCTTGCTTTCTTGAGTATTGATTGGCTGCTGTTTGATCTCAAGGAATCCTGTGGTGCACAAGAGGTCTATTAGGTTTTCATGGAAAGCATGAGAGTTGCACCACGCTGAAGTGTCTGACTACACAGCATTTTAGACATGCTTGAGATGTGAAGGCCGTTGCAGAGTAAATTACGAAGATGGATTATAATGTTTTTTGAAAGACTACAGAGATGCAGAGAATGATGCTCTCCTGTATGTAATGTATGTTGGTTATAACATTTCAGGTTTCAAATATATTTTAATCATTATTAATTAATTTAATTATTACAATTTGTATAATAATATAAATTCAATAATATTTTAATATAAATTTAAGTTAATTTTAGAAACTTTAAGCATTATCTAATAACATTGCATTATTTAGCAAGTTATTGCATATCACATTTAAAACATTTTTTGCAACAAGTCTACGGTAACATTCTCAATACCAATTTTGTTACCACTGCGAAAACAATATTGATACAACAGGGCTCTAGAGTGCGACCAATTTTAGACTGCGACTAAATGGTCTCATTTTGCGACAAAGTTTCCTGCCACTGCGACAAGTTTTTCATAATGGTCGCACCGGTGCGACTGTCAAACTGATCAATATATAATTTTGCGTATTATAAATTTAATGCGCAGAAATGTTATATTGCGCAAGCTGCGCATTCAGTCACTCATATTCGTCTCCCCTCCTTCAACCATTCACTTATCTATCAGTGCCCCGCCCCCAAAGACGTAATTCGCGGGTTACGGGTAGAGGCGAAGGACCGAAAGAGCAGACGAGTGAAGCGCTCAATCTTGCAACTTAAATAAATATGCAGAATACAAGAATTTCCCCTGCTAAGGTACAAAACAGCAAAGATAACGAAATGTGTTGCAAGTATTGTATGCATGTGAAGCTAATGCAGGAAACACGTGTTTAAACTTTAAGCACTGAACTATTGTATAAAGATCTCTAACAATACTGCAAAGCATACAAAACGTTACACATCACGCTAAATACTATTTATTTGTGAGTCGCTATTGATAGAAGCCAAACGTGTATCAATGTAGCTTTCATGAAGAATAATCACTAAAAGCCTTCAGGTCTCGCGGGTTGTTTGAGATATGCGCGCGCCCAGAGAGTCAGAGCACAAAATACTAAACGGAGATCTCTTTCACGCCTTCTTACTCTGAAACGGACATATTAACACAAAATAACCTACAAATTCCCATATTAACAAGAAACCTTGTAAAGGTATTCAGTTTGTTTCGTGACCAAACAGTTGGGAAACAAAACACGTGTTCCAGTATGTTGCGCGAGCTCTTAAAGGGGCAGCGGCATAATAAAGATATCTGTTTATAACAGGGCTCTCAAGTCTCACGTGAGACACACGCATTTCAACCCGTTCACACGCTCACGCGCCACACCTTGTATTTCTCACGCAGAGAAATTTCCTAACGCCCACCAAGTTGCGCCGCTATTAGAAGAATCAAGTGAGTTCCCCATAGAGTTCAGAAGGCCCTGCCACGCACCAGCTAATCAAATTAAAAAAATATTTTCCGAACAGCCAATCAGAAAATAGCATTGCTGTATCCGGGTAAGATTTAGATATTCCCGCAACAACAACGTTTACATTCTGATTCCAACGACACATTCTGTGATTGACAGGCTCGCTCAACATGACATTAATTCTGATGGATCATTATCACTATAAAGTGCCTTTTGGTGTCCTCATCAGAAATACTGAGTCATGTGAACATAATGTAAAATAATGACATTTTGAGGTTTTATTATAAATGTCCTAATATTTACACACATACAACTGCAATAAGAAGATTCTTAAAATGTGTTTGATCATTTTATACCATTTTCTTTGATTTGATGTATGTGATTTTGGCATGTCCCTCACACTGCTAAGCTAACTTCAGTGACTGTAAAAAGTGGAAACATTGCACAAAATTAAAATATTTTTTGAATGTTCTTATTGTCCTCAACATTGTATTTAATAAAACAAATAATTTGGATAATTTATATTATATTTTCATAATAATATTAAGCTTTTTGCATGCGTCCCTGTAATTGCTGTCTACCCTGTCATTTTGGGGTAAACGCCCCTTTAAGAAATTGTCTGACGTCCTCAGTGACAGCCCCTCCCCCATTCTGCCTTTCCTCAGTGGAGAGGTTAAAACATCTGCAGCACACACAGTAAGTATCTGCACTCATTTTTCCTAGTTTTCAGCATAATGTGTTTGTAGTTAAATGTTGTCAAGCTTCACATGTCCACATTGTCATAGTGACATTTTAATTAACATAAAAACTTTTCAGTAATTGAAAATATATATCTTAAACAGTATACTGTCAGCTTTAACAGTGAATCCCTTTGCTAGCTGCAACTACACCACGTGTTCATTCCTGCTAATTTCAGCAGCTATTCTGACACTTGTTTAGTATTAGTTCTGATTCAGAAGGAAAGAAAAGGAAAGAAAAAACCATTATACACATTTCACATTGTGAAAACCTTTGGCCTAGGCTATTTCATTATATTTTATCCAGACAATGTATAGTATTAAATATTACATTTGTCTATTTCAAAGATGTCAGGGAAGAGGCAAATGAGCATTCTTTCATGCTTCGCTCTAAAGGATCAGCTCCCTAAAAGGGTGGCCAGGTCAGAGAAGGAGACTTTGGAGAAGACAGTAGATGAGGCAGTGGAGGAGACAGCTAGGGTGTCAGTAGAGGATGAGTCCATGGAAGAGACTGTGGAGGACACCATAGAGGAGACAGTGGAGAACCCACTGGAAACAGGGAAAAAGAGAGGATTAAGTAGAGCAGCCACCTATAGGTGTTTCTTTAAGAAGGAGTGGTCAACCCGACGGCCATACATCACAATGGGAACCAGCAGCTCCTTCTACTGGTGCTCAGTCTGTAGACAAGAGAACTCCTGTGCCCATCAAGGCGTGAGGGACATAAGCAGGCATGTTGGCAGCCAGTTTGGGAGGCTTTCTAAAATAGCTGCATTAGTGTTAGTGCTCCCTCATTCAAATGCAGATGCTGAGAGAGTTTTCTCCATGGTTGGACTAAATAAAACCAAAACCTGGAACAGCTTGGCACTGGATGGAACTCTGTCATCCATCATGACATTGAAAATGGCTGGCCTGGAACCACAGTGTTTCAAGTGGGAGCCACCCACCCCTGTGCTGAAGGCCTCATAACATGCTACCAACTCCTACAATAAACAACACTACCCATTATCTCTCTCTCTCTCTCACACACACACACACACATACCAGCACTAAGGAATGATGAATTAAATAAATATTTTTTTATTTGTACAAATTTATGTCACATTTTTCAGATCAGACCCCCGTCCCCACCCAAATCCCCGCTGCCGCCAAAATCTCACTCTGAACTTAGTTCAAAACTTGAGAGCCCTGTTATAATGTTCATCAAACAACAACGGACGGGCCCAAAAACACTCACTGATATTAAAGGAATTGTGTTCTCTTATAGGAGTCGTTCACAACAAATAAAGGAAGAAAGTAGCTTTAAGAAAGATGTGCTTTAAATATGGTAAAGTGTTGAAAGAGAGTTTACATATACAATAAAAATAATTCAATCATAAACAATGATTTGTATTCATTTCTAATTGATTTATTAATGTATTAAACACATTTTAATGAAGTTTTAGTGATTCTTTTTTCTTATCTCGCCCCACGACTCTGGTGCTATATCATATTAAGGGCTGGTGCCACCTCTCTCAAGTGTTAGTCTAGAGCCCTGCTTTCTTGTAGAATTGTGCTTCAAATAAAGAACTTTATGTTGACCAGATTGTTAGTTAATCATTTACAAGTCAATATTGCCTATATGGACAGCGATTTAAAAAAAAAAGTGAACTGGTAAAACTGCAGTGTTAAATGCGATGCGGTCGAAAATTTGGGTGCACCTAACTTTTGTGCTGGTTCACCTAAGAAAAAAAGTTAGGCGCACCAGTGCAACCAGTGCAAAAAGTTAGTCTAGAGCCCTGTACAATGTTGAATAAATATTTTTATATAATTTATAAAAATGTATTGTATAATATTTTATATGTAATATGTTTTATTTTACAATAAAAAGTTATTTATATAGTTACTTGTATTTATATAAATATTTGTCATTATTTTAGTATCAGCACTATTGTTGATAGATATTGTTTTGGCCCAATTTTAAGGCAGCATTACCAATCCCAGTATGCATTGCGATGAGCTCTTTTTTCAAATCCTAGCTACAGTTCCTTTCCTTATTTCCTCCTCTCGTGTCCCTCTCCTTCACTCAATCCAGTGTTGTCTCTCACTCCTGGTTTAGTTTTGGGTCTGTTTTGAGCTGACACGTGCACTGAGCTGTGGTTTTGCTGGATGTTACTTAACACACATTGGGAGCCCAGCAAGAAATAAGAGCTCCCAGCTTTCTGTGTGTGTGTGTTTTACAGGAAGCTTCTGGAATGCAGCCTAATGGCCCACAGCTCTGCTTTAAGCCAGCAGCAGCACTGAGGCTGTATTCATTTTGCTTGTCTCTTTTGCTCCCCCGTCTGTCCTACAATCGTCACATAAGCCGGGTTTCCATCCAAAGTTGCGAATTTAGCTTATGCGCAAAATTGGAATATCGCATAAAACATTTTCGAATAAGCACCGTTTCCATCCAAATAGTCAACCGTCACTTCCTAATAAACTGCCACTAAATATCTGTAAGAAAAGTAAGAGAAGCCACTGAATATAATGATTTTCATATATAATAATACATGCGCAAGCAGACGATTACGAAACACAATAAATGCGGTGCTTTTGTGGATGCCTGCTGTACACACAGCCTCCTGAAACACAGTCGTGACAGTTCTAAGAGGCAATTACAGAATACTTTGACAACTTTGCTCAGGCATTTAAGAATGACCATAACAAAATTTCTCATGCTGTGTCACAAGATCATTACTCTGGTTAGGTTACACCGTCTCATAGTGCAGGTACGTGACTTTTTGGAGGAATTTATTCAACAAATGCGTTTCCATCTCCCATTATTCGCATTAACCTTTTTCGCAAAAAAGAAAAACCACCTCAAGCGAGCGTAAAAACTTTTTTGCGAATTGAGGGTTTTTAATTCGAAATTTGCCGTTTACATCACTCGTTTCTGATGCGAAACTTCAAAATGCGAATAAAACCAGAGTGATGGAAACCCGCTTATAGATACTTTAATATTACAAAGCCCAAGAGTCTGAAATTACAGTTGCATTTAAATATGAAGTGTGCCGTTTATGTGAAGTACTTTCTTCTAGCCCAACTTCATTTGCAGAGATGACTATAAGGCCACGTTTACACTATGAAAAACTGAAATGTTTTTCCTTTGCGTTTTTGAAAAGTTTCATGTACACATGACAGCGTTATCAAAACAGTCTGCATTTACACAGATCCAGGAAAACGGATAAAAGCCCTGTAGTATGCACGCCAGGCCAGTGGATGGCGATGTTGTTGTGTAATGAAACATACACATGCACAGTTGTAAGCCAGATGTGCTTTTTAATACCGTTGGTCGATGTATATGTGTGTTTAAAGTCTGGCGAATTTAAATAGTGTTTCTCCGCTGGTCTTATTGGTGCAGCAAATCCACATTTTGCTGGGGAAACGTTAATACATAGTCGAGCAACGAGAGCTCACAGTACGGGAAGCCTCCATTTCGTTTTGCCTATACTCGCACGACTGAGCGTGTAATACGCATGTGCGTGACGTCATCGTTTTCAGAAAGTTCCATCTCGCAGTTTACATGGAAACGAAAACGGCTGCGTTTTCAAAAAGTTGCACTTTGAAAAGTTTGCGTTTTCAGTCCCCCAAAACGCCGCTTCCGTCTAAACGAACGGCTAAATCACATAAAAAGGTTTCTGTTTTCATTTGAAAATGACATCGTGTAAACATCCTCTAATAAACCATTTGTAGGGGTGATTTACCCTAAAGGTGTGAACATACCAGAACATCTTTTTGAGCATCCTAACCAGACTGACATGGTAACATTTGCTTAGCCTATGGAGAGCGTTTAAGAAAACCTGTTTGGAAGCAGTCATTTCTGTAGTGTCCCTATTAACAGGCCTAACGTATTTGTTTATGCATTGAACAGTTTAGAATTATATGTTGCGCAGTGTGGCCTCGTACATTACAACAGGTGTGCAGTTTCAGGAGTATTATCGGAGTATTATGGGTCTGTTTGCCTCTGTGTTTTCTCCCCCTGAGCCGCAACACAGACCTGAGCGCTGGCACAGAGCCCAGTCTCACAAACTTTCTCTCTTTTCCTGTCACACCCACACAAACATGTATGTGCATCCTACCAACGCCAACAATGTTACGACCAGGAAGTGGAGTTTAGCAGGCAGAGTTTAAGAAATGGTCATGTTGTTTTCCCCATCTCACCTGCTCCTCTTGCTAAGGCTGTTAGATGTTTTGTTAAAAGGCAAAACCATTTTAGTTTTATTATTTACAGACAACATGTTCTACCCCAAGCTCCAAATATAACAGTATTTGTTTTATCTATAACCGTAAGCTGTACCTTTAATACTTATTTTGAAAAGTTACTGCTGCTTGTTCACCTCTCCTGCCAGGTATTGATCGGCAGTGCTTGTTGTCATGCCTTTGTTAGCTCTGTTTCTGTTCAAGTCGCCCCCTGCTGTTGAGTCCTGGTGGTCGCCGGTGGCTGTTCGTTCCTGACATCACATCCTGTGCTGGGGATGTGCAGGTGTATGTAGTACATCAAGCCTGATGGTTGTTGCATAAGACCCATGCTGGCTCCTCCTTCCATTCTCCCATCAAGCCTCTTAACAACTAACAAACGGCAATGTCAGCAAAGCCCCCTGTTCTAAGCCCCAGAGTGTTGCTCCTGTTTATTTCTACAAGAATGCATATACAAACCTCCTACACAGTTTATAAAATAATGTGTATATTTGGCATATGACAAGGTATTGTTTACTAAGACGCGTTTCCAAGGGGAACATGCACACATTTTTGCATTAAAAACAGCAATGGATTTATTTTAAAGATGACTACAAAATTTGACTACAACATTTGTAAAAAATGCAGTGCTCAAAGCGTGAAATGCTGAAAAGTTTGTCTAATGGACCCTGGGTGGGGGTAAAAAATATTAACTCAAAGACATTTCAATATTTTACCCCATTATACTATATGAATATTCTCATGCTGAAAGTCCTTGCTTTATATTTTTTACACTCTTTGACCGAATTTGTGAGAAGGAAAAACATACTGTTATTGTCAGTGAGCGGCCTGTTATTTCTGTTGGTCAACAAACCAAATGCAGAACCACCTAAGATTATAAATGCAAAGTACTGAAGTCTACCCCCTAGTGTTAACAGATCAGATATTAAAAATAGAACAGTTGGACGCTGAGAACGTGACCTGTGTGGACAGCTCATGGTGACAGAAGGCTGTGATGGACTTAACACACTCAATGTGTTCGACTTAAGATTACCGCAGCTAATACACAGCACTACATACTTTTCCTTCACTTCCTCTCAGTTTGAGGAGAATGATAAATTCATCCGCTTGGTGTTTTCTTGAGTATTCTTATTCTTGTATAGTGCTGAAGCGTTAGACAAAATTCTTACAAAGTACCAGCTCAGAGAAAGTGAAAGTGCTGATGGATGTTTGAAGTGGCCAATGTGCAGCAGAAATGACAGAAAACGTTTGTCCAAGGGTACATCCTTTACCTGTTCTCCAGCTGAACCATGCCACTTTTACTGTTAAACAAAACCCAAGAACTGTTTAAGCGATGTGAGCCAAAGCAAGCATTTTTATTTGGGAATTTCATGAAAGGGGAAAAAAGCTTCATCAATAGATGATTCTTTGATTACATCATTACATAGTTGGCCGGGAAAAAAGCTGGCATTGAGTTGGATTATAATAGGAGTCTGTTTTCTGCAGACTTTGGTGTATTGTGTGTATGGGAGGCGCTGGGACCATTTGTAAACAATGCCCTGCTTGATGCCAAGAGCTGATGTGCGCTTTCGTAAATGTTCATTTTTCTACTGGAGCCATCCCTCGTTCCCTCCCAGCATGCATTGCCTTCCGTTTATCTTTTGTTGATCTTTCTCTCCCCCCATCTATCTTTTCCATCATTTAAGCACGGGCACACTCTGCAGAGACATTTAGCCCCTGGCCACCTGCCTGCCTCCATGTGAGCTCATTCGGTGTTTATCCTGTTTCTCATGCAGCCACTGAAGTGCTGTTTTCCTGTATACATGGGGCCGCACCTCTGGTATGCAGAGCTACAACTGCACACACCCACACGACTTCTAATATTAAAACAAAAGCTTACACTTACAAAACAGGCGGACGAGAAAGGGAGGTGTGCGCATGTTTCTGTGTTTGGACTGTCCTTGCAGCGCAGCCCGTGCTCTGAGACAGAGTTGCTTTTGTGCATCTATTCAGCGAGCTCTATTGTGGGCAGCGGTGCTAATTGCGGCCTGAATGGTCTCTGCTAAATGTTTTGTGACAGTTTGAAAGCATGAAAGATGAGAGGGGCGCACGAGAGAAGGATTCCCCCCTTTTGTTTTGTTTTTTCTTCCCTCCTAATGGCACGTCCAAACGCTCTCAGCTTTAACCTTCAGCTCCTATGCAGCCTGTTTCCCCGCCCTTGCGAGAGAGTCTCCTCTCTCTGAATCAGAAATAGAGGTGGATATAAATAAAGCCCGGCTGAGGGAACGGAGATCGGATCCTGCCGTAGCCGTGTGGGACGAATGGGGCGGTCGCTCGCGTTCTGAGCTGCAGTTCCTTGGCAGCATATCAAATATGAGTCTCAAAAGCCTCGCAAGCAGCAGACATATTGTAACGGGGATGGCCAGCGCTCTGCATGCAGACTAGCGCTTCTCTCAGGATGGTCGGGCGACATCTCTCCTCAGGTACTTTTTCACTTCTCTGCGACCCCACCCCCTCTGACCCACGCTGCGATTCTCCACGCGCTTATTTTCCGTTTGCTCTGTGCTGTTCTGCTTCTGTTTACTTTGGACTCGTAGCATTCAAATCACTACACTAAAACGCAAAACCCTAAAGCTATAGCATTGTGGGTTAGAGATTACTGCAGGGCAGAGGTTTGCTGAACTCATCTGATAAGCTTGTCTTCTTGAGCGAGCTACAGTAAGATGTTGACGGCAGCTCTAAGCTCTCTTGGCATCGGTTCAGATGTGATAAAATGGCGTCCTTTACTACGCAGTCTACAGAAGAACAGCGTTTGTGTCGGGGAAAGACTAGCCTCTCTTTCATGCGCACCCTCCTTTTTTTCTTATCTGTAGTTAAAAAGTCCTTTTTGCATGGTTGGTGACAGAATGCCTGGCTTGCGCAAATGTCTCCTCTTCGCTCAGATCTGACACAGACTGAACCGTGCCTGTGCATGCAAAGCCGCACAAAAACAACAGAGTTGAACCCGTGCCAGAAAGCTGGCCAGCATTTGCCAGCTAATTTACGCAGCAGGATCCCGGTATCCGTATGTGGGCATTTGTTATGTTTTCATTGTTGTTATCAGTGCGTTGATAGAATTAACACATTTCTTTGAAAGCAAATTCTGCGGTTGTGATCGGTCATTCCAGCAGAGGGAGATAGTTGTGGTTTGGAGAGCCAAGGCTTTGTGGTGGATGCAGTGGAAAATTATGGCTCCAGGCTAGTACACACATGTGAACGTGTACATGTGATCACTGGTGTGTTCATATGGCCTATTTTTTGTTCATAATTCGAAATAATATTGGAAAATAGGGGAAAAAACAAACACGGTAGCCATTAGTAGTGCAAGTAATGTTAATTATTATGTCTTAAAAATCTAAAATGCATTATTACTTGATGCATTCATGTAATTTTAAACAGTTTTTAAAACTTAATATGGGCTGAAAAAGCTATATCTCTGGAATACTTTGGCCAGTTGCAGCATTTTGTGGTAATTTTTTTCTGCATAATGACCACTGACTCTACATTACTGTTGTCATTGGCAAAAAGTCTCCCACACTGAACTAGTTTTTTGTTTCATAATACTTCATAGTCTCTTCTTACATTATAATCATAGTAAAAAAATGTCTCGCTTCTGCCTTCATGATCTTTTAGGGTGTTTTGACAGTTGACTTGCAACAAATACATATATTCATTGCAAGTCAACTATATATATTCATATGTTTTATTTCAATTACAAATGAGCTTTAACAAACAATGAACAATGAACAAAATAATAATTTAGTGCATTAAATAAAATGAAGACAAAAAAATACATCAATTTACAAAAAAAACATTGTAGGGAAAGTTTACCTGATCGCCATAGTAAATCAAATATAGGCTGTGTGTGGGCCACTCTCATTGTTCATTATGAAATAATTTCAATCAACATCAGTGTGTAGCCATTAATTACGTAGGATGATGTAAAGTCATCTTGTCATTGTGTCATTTCCCTGTTTTTGACAGCATGTCAATTCTGTTTATATTCTGAAAACCACATGCATTACAGGGTAAGTAATTAATGGTTTCTCTGTCTCTCTTTCCACAGAGCTGCCCCTACAAAGTGGCCTGGCAGCCCAGTATGAGAATATACCCCCCAATCGCAGTGCCAATACAGCCTCTACTAACAGCTGCAGCGGCTGGGATCCACTGATTATCGACGAGAACGATACAGAGGCGTGGCCTTCCATTTCATGCAAAGAAAGCCTTGCCCCTGCAGGATGCCCCTTAAACACTGAAAGTATCAGTGACATCAGCAGCACAAGCAGCATGAGCATGGCCACAGGAGCTGGCCAGCAAGGCCATTTCTCCACCAATCACCCCAGCAAAGCCAATGCCAGCCACTCAGGAGGTCTGCTCTCCAGTCAGGGTGGGGCCAGCAGAGGCTGGGGCTCTGGCCCATCTCCCGCCAGTGGAGGAGAAGGGAAGAATGAAGTCTCCAGCACATCAATGGGAGCCAGGGGTTGGGGCTCCTCCAACTTTAACTTGAACTTAAATCCCAACGCCAACCCCTCTGCCTGGCCAGTTCTGGGACATGAAGGGACCGGCATGGGTGGCGGCAGCTCTGGAGGAAGCAACCCTCCTCCTAATCTTTGTAGCCCACCGGGCACACTGCCCAGTCAGGGCCCCAGCAGCAGTGGCAGTATAGGTGGTGCCAATGCAAATTCTGCAGGTAATGGTGGTAGTGGCAATTGCAGCACCACATGGGGTAGCATTATGCCCAGTGACACTTCAGAGCCACACTCCAGCCCATCCACGAATGTGTCTTTCAGCTCCGAGCCTCCGAACCTTAACACTGATGGACCAAATCACACTAAGCAGGAGCCCAGGAGCCCTGGCCACAGCCTGCCTAACTGGGGTGTTGGCCCTCCAGGCATGGGCTCATTTGTTCAAACTCCTGGAGGAGCCTCTCAGGTCAACGGGGAAGAGGAACCTGTTTGGCGTAATGGAGATGCCAAGTCTGTTAGTGGCTCAAAAGACTCTGGTTGGGAATCAGGGAGCAGCTGGGGGCAGGGAGGGGCCTCAAGTACTGCTGGCTGGGGACAAGCTGCCTCAACTGGAGAGTGGGGTAAGCGTTCCAACAGTGAGCCCAAAGGATGGGATTCATCTGGCTCTCCCACCCAAGAGCAGCAACTTAATTCTTGGGGTCGCGGGGCCAATGCTCCAGCCAGTGAGGGAAGCAGTGACAGCATGGAATGCCATCCTCACAGGAGGGATAACTCATCAAGGGATGAGACCTCCCCTGTTATACCTGCCCAAGACATGGACCCCAGGGTTCTGTGCAACACAGGCTGGGGACAAACACCTGTACGCCAGCACACCGCTTGGGAGACAGAAGAAGCTGCACGCTCCAACCACAAGAATGACATTGGAACTGATGCCTGGGGCTCATCCTCAAATGCAGCCAATGCGGGACCAACACCAACTTCTGGCAATGCCAATCTAAATTCTGGCAACTCATCCAGACCTGACTTTGGGGGAAAGAATGAGGCCCCCTGCCCCAGTACTGGAGCTGCCCCAGGTTGGGGCACAGGCATGCAATCACCCCAGGCTGGCTCTGGATGGGCAGAGCCATCCAACAACAAGAAACCCTCCAGTGGTCCTGGAAGCTGGGGTAGCACCCCATCAGGAGGTCCTGGTGGCAACCTGCAGAAAAGCGGTCAGACTTGGGGTTCTGAGGATAAATCTCCCACCTGGGAAGATAGTCACGCTAAAACCAAACCACAGGGTTGGGCTGAGGGGCCCAAATCATCTCATGGATGGGGCAATGGACCTGTGGGAGAAAGTGGATCCGGAGGAGAATGGGGTGAACCTGCCGATGTGAAGAAAAATGGCCCATCCAGCTCCTCCTGGGAGGGAGAAGGTTCAGGCTGGAACGAGGGCTCCAGAGGATGGGGAAAGCCTGCCCCAGGAGCAGGAGGAAACTGGGGAGATTCACAGCGCCCCAGCGTGCCCCCACAAGGATGGAATAACAAGCCTCAAGAGGGCAACAATGGCAATAGTGGCAGTGGAAGCATGGGTTCATGGGGAGGTCCAAGCTCTGTGAAACAGAGTGGCTCCGGATGGGTTGGGGGAAATGGCGGAAGTGTTAAACCTGACCACACTGGAGAGCCCACTGGATGGGAGGAGCCCTCTCCACCCTCCATCCGTCGTAAGATGGAGATCGATGATGGTACCTCAGCTTGGGGTGACCCAAGTACTTACAACAAGTCAGTCAATCTCTGGGACAAGAATAACCCTGGTATGCAAGGGAAACCATGCCCTGTCAATGCCAACAATGTACCCAACAACCATCATCATCATCCCCATCATAGCCAGCCTCCCATGCAGACCCACAATCATGGAGGGCCGAACTCTAATAATAACCACAGTGTTATGACCACCCCTGATAACGTAGCCCCACATCAGACTGGGCCTCCTCAAAACAGAACATCCCTTATAAATCCAGGTAAGATATTTTGTGATTCATCCGAAACCAAATCAACACATTAAGCTTGATTACCAATTTTCAGATCACAAGAAACTGATATAACTAAATAGAAATGTTCACATGGGACAATCCACTTTAGATTACTGTTTACATTCTGTCTGTGAGTGGCGTTCAACACAGTGTTTGAGTCAGCAGGAAGTGTGTAATTAGAGTTGGTGCACCATCTGTGAGGTGTATAACTGGGCTCCAGCAGGATACTTGGAATGGACCCAGCGCCCTCTGCTGTCTGTCTGTAACTTTGCTCTCCCTCTGCCAAAGATGTATTCAGCGTGGCATCCTGTAATCTTGTCTGTGCCAAGAATTAAACAGACGCTTAATGTTTCTGCTTATTCCATTTCAGGACACAGAATCTTGTAACATAACATTTGTAGTTTATTGACATTATACTATGTTATGTAATTAATACCAGCTTTCAAAACTAATTTTGATAATTTATTTATTATATAAAAAGTGGTGTCATGAAATTTTAAGGTGGGTTTCTGCGTGTTCCTCTGCAGGATGGGGTGACATGACAAATATCCATTCAAAACCTGAGCCCCCATGGGGAGAACCAGCCGCCCCTCCAGCAAGTTTGGACAATGGCACTTCGGCATGGGGTAAACCCTCAGGTGGATGTGGAAGATGGAGTGATAATGGCCCTGAGGTCTATGGTCGAGGTAACGGACCCCCTGGATCTGCCCCCTGCAAACCTGGTTAGTTTTGTCAATGATATTATAGGAGTTCTTATTATATAGATTTAAAATGAGATTAAGTTACCATAAAAAAAAAAAACATGACCATGTACATTTTGTAATTGCTAAGTATACAGATGACAGGGATCCACTTGTGTATTGGTACATACATATGAAAGTACTTTGTGCTGTCATTGCTTTAGGGATAAATCTGAACTTTCACACAGTTGGTTCCAGTCCAGTTAAAATAGCTGTTTGCTTGGTCTGATTCAGTAGAAAGCTTATGTTTTGCATGACAATGCAATGCATGACACATCGTTGCACCCCCCCTTTAACAGAAATTCAATTTGTGTGCAAGCCGTGTGTTAATGCATTATTTCAAATGTAATTAAAACTACTTGATAGCTGCTCTCTGTTCTCAAATATTTTCCCCTTCTTAAATATTTATTTTAGAACAACACGTACAATTAGTATGATAAGTTTTGTAGCACTGGTATCTGTATCTGACCCAGGTGCCTGTTATCAGAGTCTTGAGCTTGAAAGCATGTAACAACAGAGCCCCCTGTTGTTGAAAAGAAGGCACTAAACGATTGTACATTTTTGAAATGGTGACAGACCAATAGCAAATTTTGCTGTGGACATTTTTAATAATCTTTATTTTGTCATCCAGCCCCCAAACCTATGCAAGATGGCTGGGGGGGTGGTGAGGACATGAGTCTGTCTGCGAGCCAATGGGAGCAAGATGAGGGAGACATGTGGAAAAGCCCTGCGTCTCAGGAGAGCAACTCCTCCTGCAGCTCCTGGGGCAACCCACCCAAGAAGGGCCCACCAAAGGTAAAAAAAAGCTACAGGAACAGAGAGAGTTCATTTAGGCATCAGTGAGAATCAACTGATTAGTTTCTGTTTTTCTCTTAAGGGAAAAGTCCCGAACAAACAGGATGATAGCTGGATCATGAATCATCTGATCAAGCAGCTGACTGACATGGGCTTTCCTGTGAGTACTGCCTGTCACTTACAAACATATGATTTCACTCCATATAGTTTATTTCATTATTTAGGAATGGATGTCCTGGCATATTTTTCACGGCACTTTGTAAAATTGCACCTGTCAAATATAGTATTATTAGTAAATACAATATTATTCCAAGTGATTAATAGATGCGTGTATGTTTGCACTTACAGAGAGACCCTGCGGAGGAGGCTCTTAAGAGCAACAACATGAACTTGGATCAGGCTATGAGTAGGTGTTAACACCTGTCAAAGCTTTCAAACTCCTTCGCCAAATGATTGTATATATTCAAAAATATATTGTGTCGTAGGCGCCCTGTTGGAGAAGAAGAGCGAACTGGATAAACGGGGGATGGGAATTTCTGACTACAACAACGGCCTAGTCAATAAATCAATGGGCTGCAGACCTTCAGTCATCTCCAAAGACTCTTCCTCAGATCGTCCTCCCTTCTTGGACAAGGTACCTGCTTCTCACTGTAATGTGCTCAGGAACAATTAAGGATCATGGCTTCTAGGAGACTAAAGAATGTGGTGGACGTTGTTTTTCATTCCTCTTTCTTTAGGATGCTGGGTTAGCAGATGATGTCCAAACCTCACCGTTTATGCCTTCTCCGAGCCTGAAGCTCCCTTTGGGTAGTGCTGCACTCCCTGGCCAGAGCCTTGGAGTCGCCATGCAAAACTTGAACAACAGACAGGTGAGTCTATGAGGATCTATGTAGGTGATGTATATTTATACAAAGGCTAGGAAAAATCATACGATTTATCTTAATTTGGTAAAATCACCGTGTGTGTAGATGCAGAGTGGAGTGTTTGGTAGCAGTGGAGCAGCACAAGCCCGGGCCCTGCAGCAGCAGCCTCCTCCCCAGCCGACAGTGCCGCCTCTCAACTCCTCCCAGCCTAGTCTACGCGCTCAAGTGCCTCAGTTTCTCAGCCCTCAGGTGAGCTCACGCACACCAGCGGTTTAGCATCTTTCTGCGAGAGTGACGTTATCTGTCAATTGACCCTTCGCAAAACCCCGCCCCCCTTCCTTCATGTTGCTATGTCCGACAAGTTGTCGGTATCAGCCATGCGCTCCCAGTGTAAATTTGTGCACTCTCTGGGGAAATATTGAAGAATTTCTGGAAAAATGACACGCTGATTTCAGACAGAAAGGTCTGCAATATGCATTCAAGAGATACATTCAGGATTTGAGATAACTAACAATAATTATACCTATATTTGTGTCTACACCAGCAGACTTGTTACTGCAGAGTTGCGTTAATTCTAAACTCGCATGATGCAGTAGGCTACTACTGTCAGACAAATTGATGTTTAGCTAACCTAAATGTGGTGTATTAAGTGTTTATATTTACTCCGAAATAGAGCGAGAGTAACTTCGGGCAGAGTTTTGGTCGGCCGTGATCCTTCTTTGTGAAAACGAATGTAAACTTTTAAATATTAGTTCAGTACAGACAAGAATAACAGTCCAGCAGTGTCTTCATCTTTATTTGTGTTAAATACAACAAACACAGTACAGCTGTTGCTTTACGACTTCATTGCTGAAAACCTCCCTCCTTTAAAATGTCACTGCAAATGCTGCTCTCTGAAGGCAGAAGGTGCGCTCATCACATCACAGGGACGCAAAGCATATCTTGCCAGCTTGCTCATACTTGTAAGTAATATATCAATAAGTATTATATCAGCCTTAAAACAGCACTTCCCGAACGCTCCTGTCTGCAATTAATACATTAATGATTCCAACAATATCGTGTCTTGTATCTGTATTGGTATAATAGTTGTGATGTGAACTCTGCTATTCTCCTTCATTTAGAAAGGTTTTTATAAGTTATAACTTAGTTATCGTTTATCGTTATAGTGTGAACGTCCATTAAAGCTGGGTGTATATATCTCTCTGTTTACTATTACAATAATTAAAAAGCTATTTTTTCATATTAATAACCCAGTCTCTACTATGCCAGGTTTGTCGGACTGGTTTGTTTGTTGGACAAAATGGCGGTCAGTCACAGGGGCACATAATGTCTACATTATGATTGGTTAGATCGCCTGTCAATCAAACTGCTTGCGAAGGGTCAATTGAGTTTTAAGGGTGATGAACTCATTACCTGTGGATGTCGTACTGAACTCTTACCGTTCTGTTCACAGGTTCAAGCACAGCTTTTACAGTTTGCAGCAAAAAACATTGGTCTCAACCCTGCACTTTTAACCTCACCAATAAACCCTCAACATATGACCCTGTTGAACCAACTTTATCAGCTGCAACTGGTGAGCGCTCATCTTTTGTCATCTTGTGGATGCTGCCATATTGAATATATATATTTTTACTTATTAGACTTGACATTTCACTCATAGTAATGTAAGCTTATCTGTGTGATTTTGCAGGCGTACCAGCGTTTACAAATTCAGCAGCAGATGTTGCAGGCACAGCGCAGTGTTTCTGGCCCCATCCGACAGCAAGAGCAGCAAGTGAGCAGTTTACACCCACTACACGTCATAATGCTTATACTTGGCCGTGCACTACTTAAAATGTTGTTCCTACTCACTTCCTACTCATCTTCAACTGTGAAACCTTTATATTTGTTCGTCTCTTCTGCAGGTTGCACGTACAATCAATAACATGCAGCAACAGATCCAGCAGCATCAGCGGCAGTTGGCTCAGGCTCTGCTCATGAAGCAGCAGCAGCAACAGCAGCCGCCTCCATCTCACCCGGGCCTGCATCCTAGCGTGGGCAAATCAGCTCTGGACACATTTCCGGTCCACCCCCAGGCCTCCAGCCTCTCCGTTTCTGACCTTCAGACCAAAGAGCCGCAGTCTTCTCCAAACTCTTTCTCCCACTACCCTATGTGTAAGTACCAGCGCAATGTCTCTGATAAAACTCTGTTATTGGGGATTTTGGCTTTAAAAATTATTTAAAATGTAGATTCATGGATTTCTTTTATAAATAAAGAGAATGATTCTGCTTTCATAGTGGACATTCTGTATAAAACGTACTGGAGGAGTTGAGCACACATTGATGCTTTTATGTCCGTTTCTAGCTGGATTAAACCCTAACATGAATGTAAACTGCATGGATGTGGGTGGCCTGTCCATGAAGGACCCTCCTCAGCCTCAGTCACGCCTGTCACAGTGGACACACCCTAACTCCATGGAGAACCTCTCTGGCAACTCCTCTCCAATGGAGCCCAACTACAACAAGCATGGTACAAACTGGGGACATAGTCATGCTGCATTCGAGACAACTCGGATTTCGGGTATCGTCGACCTCAATTCCGGAAGTGAACGTCTCAAACGGCAAACGAAGTCGGTTATCCGACCTCTGAACTCGGGGCAGATCGATCAACCCCGACCTCAGCGAAACGCGTCATTTGACGTCATGGACAAGATCGGCTTGGCGGCTAGCTCTTCGCAGGCTTATGTGAACCGTTAACAAACTTTAAACTATTTTTACAACACGTAATATGTATGAACTTGAACGTTAAAATATCCAGACACTGTTTATGAACAAATGCCCACGTTTGAATAGCTACCATATAACGATAACCTAGAATGCTCTTACGTTCTCTCGTCGTCTCATAGTTACGTGGTAAACATGCGAATGTGACGCGTGGTTGACTGGTCGGAAGTCAGATATTTTACGTCATAATATCCGAAACCCGAGTTGTCTCGAACGCAGCACCTTTTTTCAGAACTGTGTTTGCTAAAAAGCATAACCAATAAGTAAAAAAAATCATAAATAGATTTCATGTTGGCTTTGTTATCAGTAAATATACTGTAAATGTGTGGAATTTCACAGGTGCCATCTCTGCCGGTCCCACTCTGGGTCCCCCAAGTAAACCTCCAATGGATGACTCCTACAGTCCCTACAATCTGCTTCCCAGCTCTGAGTCTCCTACCAGCCCTCTGACACCTCACGATAGCTGGGGCCAGGGCAAGAACACCAATGACAAGATCTCCAACGGGACTAACGTCAACTGGCCTCCAGGTGATTAAACCGCATCTCTAGAATCTCTTTGGATTAGTCATGAGATTATAAAAGCACTGTTAGAATCAAAGAATTGTACATGATCTGGTTCTTCTGAAATCCCTCAGAGTTCTGTCCAGGAGTGCCTTGGAAAGGACTGCAGAATATCGACCCTGAGACTGACCCTAATGTGACCCCAGGGAGTGTTCCCAGTGGGCCCACCATCAATACTAACATTCAGGATGTTAACCGCTATCTTCTGAGAGACAGAAGTGGAGGTAAGATGGCTAATTGCTTTTTCCCTCAAAGAAAACTTACATTCAAGCTTCCTGTCAGGTGGCACTAGATGTAAAACAACTTAAATTCCCCAAAATATCTTTAGTTAAAATATTTTCAATACTCTGACTAAACATATTCAGACAGACAGCTTTGTGTGTCATCTAACCTTCCTATCACATGCATCATACTTTTTTAAAGACTGCAAGGGCAAGTTAAAAGTTTAAAATCAACTAATTGGGTTAAATATATCGTTTTGCACAGAAATAACTTGAGACAATATTATTTGTCATATAAGCTAATATTATTTATTTTAAGATAATACCCCTATTCCTTTCATTATATTTCTAATCCTCCACTTGGACTCTTGCCTGCTTTGTTTGGGACACATCGTAGGTTCCACTCCAACCTCCTCACAGAGCGAGGCTCCGCCTCCCTCCAGCGATTGGCCAGTCACTAGCTCTTTCGGTCTGTCCTCCCCAGAGGCAGACAACACAGGTACAACTCCCAGAATCCCTTTGTGCCCTCAACCCTCCCTGTCACACACCTGCTGTTCTAGAACAGTCTACAGGACCTGGAACAGTGGTTGCGTTCCCCGATAGAGAGCTCTGTCCCTCGGTGGTGATAGTCAGACACTGTCCCTGTGTGCAGCATGGTCACCGACTATGTGGTTTTGTGGTGAAGGGCTGTGGTCATTATTCTGTTCTGTGGGGCATGAACCCTTTAGACCTCAAGTATGAGCCCCACTCTCTCCTGTCTGCAGTGATGCTTCAGTGTCTATAGCACCTTTCACCTCTTGGTTTGTCTACTTCTCAGAAGTAGACACAGGAAGTATGATGTCTTGTATCATAACCTCGAGTGTTTCGCTTTTCACACATGTAATGTTATCGATCTACAGGCAAGCTGTCTGACATGAAGTCCACTTGGTCCCCGGGGCCCATCTCACACACCCAAGCTTCTCTGTCTCACGAGCTTTGGAAAGTCCCTCAAGGACCCCGGAACACGACGGCTCCCACTCGGCCGCCTCCGGGCCTGACCAACACCAAACCCTCATCCACGTGGGGTGGAAACACTCTGGGTCTGGTGGCTGGATGGAGCAGCTCGTACTCCTCAGGTGCCCATTATCTCTCTTTAGTGCAGTTGAAAGCATGTATATGTTAAGCTATTGTTAGGGTTGGGTGTGGGCGTATAGAAACGTCAGTTGAATTGTCAGTTTCCTTTCGGTATGGGTGTGAACGCTATCAAAACGTTGAGGTCAGATGAGGATGAAATGATTGGAGTTGCAGGTTCTGGTGCTGTAGCGGATGCAGTGTTGTGGTTTCTGTCTCGCATATGTTGTGTGTTAGTCAGCAGTCCTATGCTGTTGTTCAGTAACACTTCCTTCAAGCATTTAACTGAAGCTTTGTAGGTGTAAATTGCAGATTTTATCAGCAGTAGAAAAATTTGTAGAAATCTTCAACCAAAAATAAAAATGTCATTGTTAACCCATGTTGCAATGAACATCTTTTGGTCAGTCTGTGTTTGTTAGCATTAGTTAAAGGAACAGGTCAACCAAAAATGAAAATTCTGTCATTATTTACTCTCGAGTTGTTCCAAATCTGTATAAATTTCTTTGTTCTGATGAACACACAGAAAGATATTTGGAAGAAAGCTTGTAACCAAACAGTTCTTGGCCCCCATTGTCTACCATAGTAGGAAAATTCCTTTGTACTTTTTGTTGTGTTCTGTTGAACGCAAAACAAGATATTTTTACAATATAGTTTACAAGTAGCATGGCCTTGTAAACTAACGGTACTGTTTAGCGTGTTGACAAAATGTTTATATGCTCTCCTGCTTGTAAGTCGCTTTGGATAAAAGCGTCTGCCAAATGAATAAATGTAAATGTAAACTTTTGACTTCCATTGTCATTTTTCCTACTATGGTAGTCAATGGTGGCCAAGAACTGTTTGGTTACAAGGATTCTTCCAATATTAACAAAAATTAAGAAATGCTAATAAATGCATTGTTAGTTCATGTTAGCAAATGCATTTACTAATGATAACAAATACAACCTTATTGTAAAGTGTTACTGAGTCTTTTTATGTATATTCTCTTCGAGTAGGAACCACATGGAGTACAGATAGCTCCAACAGAAGCACTAGCTGGTTGGTCCTGAGAAACCTCACCCCACAGGTATCATCATGGCAGTCTGTTCAGTTTATTAAAATGTTTACCGTGCACTGTTATTATATCTCTGCTGTCTGTTTTTGTGACGTTTAGATCGATGGTTCGACACTGCGGACACTGTGCATGCAGCATGGCCCACTTATCACATTCCATCTCAACCTGACGCAGGGCAATGCAGTTGTGCGCTACAGTTCTAAAGAGGAAGCTGCCAAAGCCCAGAAATCCCTACACATGTATGTATACATTTCCCTTTTTCTATTAAGAATGATCATCCGCAAACGATCGTGATCGACATCCTTTCGATTTTCTCTTTTCAGGTGTGTTCTGGGAAACACCACTATCTTGGCGGAGTTTGCTGGAGAGGAGGAGGTGAACCGCTTCTTTGCACAGGGTCAGTCCCTCACGCCCACCTCCAGCTGGCAGGCCAACCCCGGCACCAATCAAACGCGGCTGGGTGGCGGAGGGACGGTGGCCACGCACCCCATCGGCCACTGGAACAGCAGTAGCCTGGGAGGAGCGGGCGGCACGGGATCCAGCGGCAAGGCGAGCAACGAGCTGCTGTGGGGGGGCGTGCAGCAGTACTCGAGTCTGTGGGGGCCACCCAACGCCGAGGACGGCAGGGTTGTCGGCAGCCCCACCCAAATCAACACACTGCTTCCTGGAGACCTGCTGAGCGGAGAGTCCATGTGAGAGTGCCAAGCACTCGGAAGAAGCGAAAACAGGAAAAACTTCACGAGCAAAAACCAAGCGAATCATTTGGCGATAATCAGCGTCAGTGGAACTGTGAACCAAGAGACACTCGCGTAGAGGCTGCTGACCTTCTTCCGCTTTTGTTTGTTTGTTTGTTTTGCGTCGTTTTATCTGTGTTATTTTGATCACAAGGCTTGGGTTACAGTATTCTATAGACTTCTTAAGAAGAACAGTGACTAAAAGAAGAGAAGTGTGAACCTTTACCAAGACTTTTCTCTAATGACTGATACCAGTGTGAAAGCGTATTTTACTACAACTGATGAGACAAGCTGCCATTTTTTTAAATTCCTCTGGCACGAGCACATCCCATCAGCCCAATCACAGCATATCACCACTCCCGATGACACGTGCATCATTCCAAACAACCCTTTCTTGGACTGGATCCATGGCTTTTTCAGTTGTCGTTTGGATTGTACGGATTATTTAACAGCACTAAACTTTAGCCTTAACTGCTGATTGGTCCCCACTCCACTGGTACCAGAGACTAAATGAAGAAACTCGTTGGAGAATTGCACATTTTCTCATTTCTGAGCCAGCCGAGCGAAAACGGACCGCCGTGCGATCCATCTCACACAAGCCACAGCGTATATTTTTCCTTCCTGTTTCCCTCAGTTGCCTTCCTGTCCTCGTTATTCTGTAAAGGACAGACAGGTACAGTACGTGGCCCCTCCGTGCATTTGAGGCATTTCTTACGCTGAGAGGACAGCCGTGCTAAATATATTAACCACTGCTCACGGAAACGGTGGAATCGATGGACTACTTTCTCTCTTGAATTTTCCTACACGACCTCAGTCTTTAAGGCCCGGCGAGAACATAAGCCCTCATCTGTTGTTTGTCCGATGTGCAATATACGCCACAGACTCTTCCGTCCATCTTTGCGCAGTGCTTTTGCTGACGGTAGAAGCTCGTTTTTCGGGCAAATCAAAGACTCGACAGAAGCGAAGCTTCTTCTCAGCCCAATAGGGACGAAACGTTCACGAGCACTTCCTCTACACACTCAAGGACAGTGTGACTACAGGGGCACAGGGGATTCAAACCAAATAAGAGGTGTTTCTCGTAACCCAGTAGACAAAGTGCATTTTTTTGTTGTATTTGGTACAAAAGTATGGAACAAAGACTGGTTTTGAAAGGGGTGGTTTATTCATAGCACTTAGCAGGAGCTTCAAGCTCCGACTTCAATGCCAACAAAATTACACATGGATGTGTGAAACTGACAAAAAAAAGCAACGATGAAAAGCAATCTCCACGCTGAACTCTAAATGGATTTCGACGTTTATTTTCTTGTCTTTCCAAGGACTTCGAAATGGGACATTTCAAAAACGGTAGCAAAACGACGGGATGTCCGACGAGGAAAAAGACTGAAGCACTTGGCGTGTTTTTTCTTCTTCGAGATATATATCAAAGTAAATATCACTGTTACAGTACTCCAAAATCATTAGCCTTTTCGTCTGGAACTAGACGTGTTGTAATATTTCTAATGGATTCTGTGGGGCCCGCCGCCCTGGTGGCCCCGCCTACCTGTATGATAAGTGTGGCCATTGAGTGCCTATCTGCTGTGGCGCCTCCGGTGCCCACGCTCTGACTTTGACCCGCTGTGCCAGGCCGGCGCACCAGATGCCAGAACGGACCTGCCGCTCGTATGCTCGGCCTGGGCCGGAGCAGCGGCTCCTTTAGACCTGGCCAATCAGTACGTACTACTGCGCCAGCACACAACCTCGTCTCCACTTCACTCTCATAAACTCCTCCCTCTCATGCAAAGATCACTTTAGCTGGAAGTGGACAGGTTGGTTTTATGTACCGATTGGGTTTTTCCCTCCTGGAATTGCCAGTGTTGTTATTTTTGTTGTCAACACATTGCTGTTTGTTATCGTCGTTGCTGTTGATGTTATTGTTATTTTGCGCTTTTTTTGTTCGTTTGTGTGTCAATGCAGTGGTCTCTATGGTAGCTGCTCTCACCAGCCCCTCTTGCTGCGCATATGCAGAAACACTCAGTGTAAATGAGAGAATCGACGGGGGTCGCGTTTTAAGGGCGGACGTAACGGAAGTGTAGGCTCAAGCGCGAGTGGTGCTCAGTTTGACTTCTACTTCTCCATCGTTGTCTCTCCTCTGCACTTTTCTTCTCTGTTTCAGCCCTGCTAGGCCACATTCACACTGGTGCTTATGACAAAGGGCAGGCAGGGTACACTACTTTACCTGGTCGCCTCTTCTCGCAGTAATAAAAGCAAATGATAACGGAGACTCGGCTCTCTACTTCTATGCAAAGACCGACCGAGAAGCGCCGTTTAAAGCCTTTAGCTATAAACTGTATTTCTCTCCAAGCCCACTCTTCACCAGTTCATTCGGAGCAGGCAGCTTCCTCACAGTGGGCCTGCGGTAAGAAACTAGCCCACTCGTTTCCAACAGATCGGATCAGGCCCTCACTGTTTACTCTCTGAATGATCTCTTACATGCAGTCTCAGGGCAACCTCAGAGAACCCCGAACCGATTTCTCTTTAAAAGGGGGCGGGGCTTTAAACGCGCTCTGAATGCTTGGCTTGGAGAAGGTGGACAGGAGGAGAATCGAAAGGAAAGTCCCTGCTGTCGATCTTAATTTAGCATTAATCGGACCGGGACTCCTTTCGAGCGTTTTTAATGTAGATTTTACGAATAGTTGGCTTTATGAAGAGCACATGGAGATGGAGAGGTAGAACGCAAGTTGGCACCAAGTCAGACGGGTAGCACCTTGTCCCGGGCGTACGTCTGGGAGGACTGCTGAGAATTAAACAGGGAATCCAGAATGTTTAGGTGCACTGTAGATGGTTCACGTTGGGTACATCTTTTTTTAAACCAAAAAAGGGTTTGTCTCATTATAAAAAAAGAGGTAACTTTAATTCTCTAGTACACTCTTGACTGAAGTGCTTCTCTTTGCAAGCCTTTGACGCCCGATTGGGGCGTACAGATGACTCTGGGGTTGCTGTATTGATGGTATTAAATTCTGTCCTGACCCAATGCTAAGGGAACGGTGCAGATTTTTCTTTCGTTTCGTTTTTGTTCTTACAGGTCCGGGTCCTTAGGGACCTTTCGTATCAGGCGGCCTGTGGCACATGCCAGTTGATACCAAGTCTTAAGAGGAAAATCCCTTTCTGGAAGATATTTGTGTTGACTTCAAACTCGAGTGACACTAGCAACAATCACTATTGCCTGTTTTTGAAGATATATATATATATTTTTAACTGCCTTTCTCTAAGCTGTACTCGAGACCACAGATAGAAAAAAAACGTCCAAAACATGTTGAAATTCAGAGGAATGACTGGCACGTTAGCCAGCTAGCCAACAAGTGCCCAGTCCTCCGCTTTGGGCATACTGGGTCTTTGTATGTTGGACTAATGTACCCCAACTCTACGAAAGAGGCTCAAATGCAAGTGGTGTAGATAAGAAGGCTGCTTCAAACATACAAAATAACAGGGCCTGGTGAGCTCTAAAGTACAAGTGGGCCCTGGCTAGAATATGCACATGCTGGTTGATATACATGTACATCTGAAATCCTGTGTATGTATATAACTGGTGATCTTTTTCCATGTACCTTTAGTTGGTTTTTCAGGCCCAATAACCCCCATTCCCTTCTCTCCATGAATTACCTAGATGATAAAAAGCATAAACATATCAAAATTATACAAATGAAAAGAGACAAATACTTGAATCAAAAGAAGCGCCAATAATGTAATGTGAATTTTTTGTAATAATTTTGTCATTCATACACTTCCAAGCTTTTTGATAACATCGGTTCAAATTGAACGAAAAAAATCTTAAAAAACGCAAAAAAAATTTAAAATAAAAAAGATTAAAAAAACGCAAAATGACATCGGTTGTGTGTGTGTGTGTGTGTGTGTGTGTGTGTGTTTGCTTGCACAAGATTGCGTGTACTGTATGACAAATGAATGGATGGGTGATGAAAGGTTGAAACCAATGTATGCTTGTGATTACAGTGAAATTGTTTGCGCCTTTGTTTCATTTGAAACATTTTAGAGGTATATGTCTTTTTTGTTGGCTAGTCAAAAATATATTCTAATGTGTATTGTTATTGTATTTGTTATTAGCTTTGTTATTAGAGTTGCACTGAGTGTCTGCTTCCCCTCATTCAGCTAATCGTACAACATGATATTAAAGTACTAAGGGGACAAGGTGACAATTCATGTGTTAATGTTTACTCAAGGACTTATTGAGAAAAATAACAAGTGTGTTTTTTTTTATCTGTAATACGATTATCTACCTTATAGTGGCTTTTATTGTGGAATATTCCATGATAAAGAATGGATTATTATGAGTATTGCACCATTTTTGTTTTCAGATTATAAACAGAAAAAATGCAAAATGCTAACAAAAAAAGTTACATAAATATAAAATCTTTTCGAAGAACTGTGGCCATAGTTTGAAGTAGAGGGACTTGTAACTCTCCATGGAGAGCTGGATAGACATCTGAAGAAGAGTTTCTTACAAGACTCATTTCAGAGGTGCCTACCTTTCTGGTTTGCTTTGATTTTTTTTGTTTCTGTTCCACTTATGTTCACTATCTTTGTGCAAGGCCACCAACAGTTTACAAGCATTTCATGTTTTTTCTGAAGTTCAAGGAAGAGAAAATAACAATCCTAAAGGACATATACTTCCATCAGATGAATAACAAAAACACTTTAAGAAATGAAGATTATTGTGCTACTTGCAGAACTCTGGGATTGATCAGTGTTGTCGTGTGTTTTTTTTAAACTTATGTTGGCAATGTTACTTCATAGATGATCAAAGCCAGACTTTTTTTGAAAGTTAAAACATTTCCTTTGTTAAAAAAGAAGACATAATTGTTCACTATCTTGCACACACAAAAAGTGGATCATGTCTCAGGAAGGCAAGGGTTCCAGAGTACCAACTCCACGTCATTTAATGTTCGTGTTTAGAGAAAGAGGATAACAGAAAAAAATAAGCACTGAAGGTTATGGATTTCAGAAGAAGAAAAATACCTTTGTTTCTAAATCCGTAGCAGTTACATATTTACCAAATAATGAACTTTAAAAAATGGAGTGCTTTATATATAAATCTATATATTGAAATTGCTTTACATTTTAAACAAAATGATCAATGATTTTGATTGTTCACAAGACAGTGAAAGAACATACAAGTACTGTATGTTTTAATCTTTATTGTATTTTCTTAACATGAGGTCCCTTCCTGTTGAAATCAGGACCATTGTGCATTACTATTTCTTTCCTCTTTGTCCTTCTGTCTCTTGTGGCGGGTATTACATAATGAAAATGTAGAAAAAGTGGGTTGGGGGGGCATGGTTTCTGTATCAATTTGATCGATTTAAACAGAAATGGCTGGTTTATAAGGATCATGATCTATGCACAAGGGGGGTGGGTTTCTTATAGCCTCTGTGACCCGTCTCTCACTAGGATCAGAGGAACTATTTTCCGGGTGTCCTTTAATTGACGCTGACGTTTCCTTCCCCCATTGACCCCATCTTATTTCCCATTTTTCATCTATCTTACATAAAAGTACATCGCCATGCTGTGTATTCCTAAACCAATGAGCGTCTCATTCTGAAGCACTGTGGGGGTTTATTGTAGCCCATGACTTTCAAGGTTGTCTGTGTTCTTTATGCGTGTGTGCGTGAGTGTGCGACTTGGATGAGTGTGGGCGGAAATATTGGGTTGCTTTTGCCTTTTGATTTTAAATGTTAAGAAACATGTCTGTACTGAGATTTTAAGAAGTCAGTGGCTTTTAATGTTTTTTCTCTTTCTCTCTATTTCTCCTCATAGAATGTGATTGTTGATGACATGCACCGAAAAAATGTTTTGAACTATGGAGCTTCTTTCAAACAATTAATAAATGCATTTTTGTTCTTGGTTGTAATGAATATGGTGTGGTTATTTATTGGCAGCAGTGTTACGTTGAACATAGACATATAATCGTGCTGGGCAAAAAAAATCGATTAAAATTGTTTTTTAAATTGCGGTCGATTCAATATCGATTCTCAAAAGCTGTGAATTGATTTTTTTCAGAGATGTTTTTACTTGTCAATTTACTTGTTTTTCATGTTCATGTTCTGAGCTTTGGGAAGTTTCTTTGCTCGATCCATTTGGTCATTTGACTGTCAAAGAGTGATTGGTTGACATAATAACTTGATTAAATAAAATGTATATTTATTGGACTCGTTTAAAATGCTAGACAAAAGTGAAACTAAAACGTTTTAGATAATGACTTTTTCGTTATTTTTTTTATTATTTATAACGTTTTATTAAAAAAAGTTTAAATAATATTTTGGCACAATGTCGCCCCCTTGTGCGGCGCCCCTATGCACCGCATATACTGCATACCCCATTTTTGCGCCACTGTGTGCAAGTAAGCTGAGAGTTGTCTCAGTTTCCCATTACTTACTGTTCACTGAGTGAAAAACGCATCATGTTCTCTCCCATAACCTATGCACAAGCACCACTCTTCTGAACGATGGTAAACATGAAACTCAAAAATGCAAACAGAATCTCTTCTAAATCTTAAAGACAACTGAACAATAAACACTATCAAGTCTTTCATTGTATTGTAAAGCACATAAAATAGCACTTTTTCACAAAAATGACTCTCCTAATGCTGTCGCTTGCAAAGCATGCTGGGAACTCTAAATTCACTGCTCATTTAGGGAAATTAACTTAAAGAATTCATGTAGTCCCACCACAAAATAATTAAGTAAAGATCCTTTATACAAGTTTAACTGGGTTGAACATGATAAAATTAAGTTGAATTCACTCAATAATTTGTGCATTTAGAATTCCGAGATTTTATCAATAATTTTAACTTAAATTTTTATTAAAAACAAGAACACATTTGCATTAAGTAAAGTTTACTCAATTAATTTCATGAAATTTACTATGACACAGAATCATTTTTTACAGTGTGTATTATGCTGTACCTCCATCTTCATAACACAGTGTGTAGATACAATAATTAGGAGCACCACAATTACAATCAAATTAATATCAGTATTTTAGGGTTCATTCTTTTCTCTAAGGGGAGGAATAGTGATTCTCCAGCATATTCTGCCTATTGTTGGTCCAGTCTGGAACAGCTGTTTCAGGGACCTGATGGAAGTTTGCTGTGTTACTATTTCTTGCCATGTCTTCGTAAATTGGAATTGAGCGCTGAGACTCTTGTCGCTTATGCAGATTTTTCTAAGGAAAAGAAAATATTGTAAAGGTAGAACCACTTCAGACCAAATGCATTGTGTGCAAAGCACTAAATTTGTTAGGCTCCTATAAGACGGGTTTAATGAAATCCTATGAAGAGTTTATTTTAAAAACCAGATATCGCAAAAATAAATAAAAATTAATTTGGTTATTTACATTTAATCATTTGGTTATCATGTTTTTGTTTTATTGTGTTATTATTACTTGATCAAAACAACCCAACTGCAGTTTGATTTATATTAATTGGAAAGCACAATATTTTTTAAATGGAGTTATCTGTTTTTGCAAATGAGCTCTTCATATGTTGTTGGATGTTAAATGAAGTGTTGAATTTTGAGATTTATACATACGTAATGTGCCACAGAGAATGCGATGACTGAGAGCAGAAGCAAGGTCATAATTGACATGATGTAGATCACCCAAGAATGTCTGTCACAAGAGCGTAGCTCACCTGAACAGATGTAGTGAAGGAATCAGACTTTTTTCTTTACAAAAAAGCAGTTTCATTTATGACAATTTTTCACCGAATCAGAGATGTTAGAAACACCGCAATAGTCTTGGTACAAATGCTAATTTCTTTCCTGTGCTTTTGTTATATGTGTGACTGGGACAAGTTGTTGCTTTCTTAATATTCGGACCAATGATATTAACAACAACCACAAAAACTGAATGAATGTGTTGTTAAACAGGTACAGAAATGCATTTCTTTGTACCTATATCACTTGAAAAGAACCACTGGTCCTTCCTATTTGAACTTGTGAATGTTAACATAGCGGCTAGATGTTTAAGGTCATCAAATCAGAGACTGTTAAAGGTTCCCAGATCAAGTGCTAAAAAGAAAGTGTGACCGGGCTTTTGCTATACTCGGCCCCAAACTCTGGAATGGCCTCCCTTTATCCATTAGTTTGATTACTACAGAATCTCGGTTTAAAATAAAACTTAAAACTCACCTTTTAGAAAAAGCCTATAGCATGTGCGTCATCCGGAGTGTGCTGTATTTGTATACGTTTCTTTTCTTGTTGCATGTCATTCTGTTTTGGTTTTACTATTTATATTTGAAAAACTTTTGTAAAGCACAATGGTTCAACGACCGTTGATGTATTGTGCTATATAAAGAAACTAACTAACTTGAAAAGAACCACTGGTTTACCAGTTTCTGGCATTTTATGTTTATTTCTTGTGCAATAAACACTTGTTTAGATGTAATCTATTCTATGCATAAAGGGGAATTCAATCATCATGGTACATAACACAACTTTAATACACTATTGCTTGCTCAATGCAACATGTCATTAGTTAAATCATGTCATTGGTCAAAACTCGTGTTACTAAAGCATCAACACATCACTAACCTGCTGCTTTCACAAGTAGAAGGATGTTCATGTTAGCCAAGGTCTGCTCATGTTGATTTTCTGAGAGGAATTCACAGACGTAAAGGCCTGTATCTTTGTATTTCAAATTAGACAGAGTCACAACAACAGTGCCCGAGTTCAGGTATGCAGAGATCTTGATGTGTCCATCAATCTCTGGCTTCTTGTCTATATTTTCAGAGATGTTCAAAACTTCTGAATAAGCAAAGCTTCGTAGGTACAGAAGTGATGGTCTTGAGTTTCTTGGTTGTGCTGTACAAACAATATCCACCGATTCCCCCTCAAGCCTTTCAATGTATTGAAAATCTTGAGATGCAGAAAGGTCTTAAGAAATTTAAACAATGAAGGACAGTTGTAATTGTGTATATTGTATGTATCATAAGCAACATGTTTATATCAAGCTCTATATTGATCGGTTTGAATTGTTGTATATACACTGTAAAAAGGCTTTCCTAGTTACTGTTAACATAAAAATTTCAATGGGCTCAATTGAGGTTTTCCAAATAAATCACTTCTGACAACAGTCTTTTCAACAGGCCTTTGTAAAATTTACACATCAAACTGAGCAAACAAAAAATGTAGATGCAACACAAAAAAACAACTTTGGCGAGTACTGAAAAAAAGTTTAGTGTTTCATAAGGAAACCAGTTCTGTGGCATCACAATGCTTATAAAAACATCCGTTATTGCACCCATGTACAAATCAGATGAAAAACTATTTTGCTTTAAGATTGCATATCACATTCTAAAGGATTATTATTGCAGTCTTTACTGAATTAACGTTTAAAATTAAAACCAGATGCTAAACATTAAGGTATGTATCAAGACACGTTTAAAGTTAACTTACCCAAAATCTGCTTCAATAGAACTCCAAAAAACAAGCAGGCTCTCATGGTGTGTTTAAACAAGTTTAATATTTCGCTTTTAGTACACAGATGTTCAGTCTGCTTCCCCTAGTATACATGAGCAGAGAGCTCCACCTACAAACACAGGAAATTCATCACACACACACAATAGTCGTGTTTATTTAGTGATGGAATCGAAGTCCACTTCCAACTAGTCTTTCTCCTACAGATGTAATGTACATCTCTCCCACCATTTCCGCTCAGTAAGTGAGGGACACCTGGTTGTACCATCACAAGGCACCAAATCACTCAAAGACGTTTAACCTCTCTGGTGAAGTCAGCCTCCACTCAATCTGTAGAGCTCACCACAACCTTTAAGAAATAACTGGAGTCACACCTGTTTCACACTCACTAACTGTCAAGTTTCCAACTTTAAACAACTATGCTCTTCCATCCTTAGCTTCAATTCTTTATGTAAACGTGTAGCTTTATACACTACCCTTAATTTTTTTTATTTTATTTTAACCCAACAATACAAGGTACTTGTAAAACCAATTTGGTTTCACCTAAAATCTTTAGATTAAAAAGAAAAATTTCAGTTGATTTGTTAGTGTACTCTTATTGTTGGCACCTTAAAAAAAATAAGTGTGCAATGCATTTAACACTGTCTAAATCACTTTGGATGAGTGTCTTGTCTGCTAAATGAACCAATGTAAATGTGACAGCCATTTAGAATGTACAATATAAAATTTGATTGCAAGTTAAAGTACATATTCCTGGAAACGTTTCCATCCACACATTATTTTCTCATTATTGGAAAGACCAACATTTCTTATTTTTATAGATTTATACTCGATATTTTGTTATGAATTCATTTCAGATTGTCTGACGCACCAAGATGAAAAATATATGATTATACAAAAGAACCACAATGCACTTTTGTTTTTGTCAAAACTTGTTTTTACTTTGTCTGTGCTGCACTCTAGTGGTAAGTAAAAAAACTGTAAAACAACAAATTGACAGGCAATTTTTAATACTAACATTTTTTTGTGTTACTTGCCCTATAAATAAAGAAGACTGTAAATGTGAACAAGCAGAAATATAAACATAAATATACACCCAACAGCTGGGAACCGGAGGTGCGAAGGCTTCACACTTTTAGCACGGTAGTTTATTTACAGTGACTTGATACAGATCCTTGATAAAGGTGCTCAACTGCTTTAAATGATTATGAACGCTGCCTGAACACAATAAAATGTAGAACATAAAATCTAACCCGTAAACAGGCTTCTGACATTTTGATAAAATCCAAGGATAACAGAACAATAAACGCTTATAGGCAAAAAACACTGGATGAAAAGAGCAAGAAATAGCTCACAGTACATCCTATATGCTTGAGTGGATGCTTAGCTAACCACATTTATATTAGACACATCTGTGTCTGGACATCAAAGATAAACTGGGGATCACGCACATCTACCATATACACTATCATAAGTAGGGATGTGCGAGACTAATTGACTAGTCGTTTAAACGGTAAGCTAGTCCACATTGAAAACAACAGTCGATTACACGAAAAAATTACACCAAATGTCATAATTTAAATGACTTTCATTTTAATGTTTCGTTTAAAACCCTTTTTAAATTACATGCTAAAACAATGTTTGAAAAAATATATTAATAGTCTTTAAAAGTGTATCAGGAACGAAATGTTTTAATTTTATGTCAGACCTAGCCAATTGCAGCACGCTCAGAAATGACCACTTGAAAGACGAGTTGTAGGGTAGGTTTACGCAAATTGTCATAAAGGGGCATAATAATTTCACTGGACCCACGCGTAACCATACTTTATTGGGTTATTGCCGCGATGCGGAAAATGCGGGCAGAAGCGCGGAATGCAGTCATAAAACGAAAAATAGATAATGATCTAAAGCTACATACAGTTATGTTAACAATTACTTAATAAATTACTCCATCTGCAGAATACATCATTAGAAGATATTCTGAGCTGCCACTCCAAACAAGAATTTGAAAACATTTTATATAAACAATTAAATCACACATATACTCTTTAGAACTATTGTTCGGCCACATTTTTTTTTTATAAATCTAGAGAGCTGTATAAGACAATTATTATAGTTATTTTTAACTTGCACATGCCTCAGGACAATATGTAAGATGTGCTACCAACTACCATGATTCAACTTACCTTTTAAATTATACAAATGAACAAGATATAAACAATGCACTAACAAGCAAAGCCTTACAGACTAAAGGGATTCTCCCAAAAATGAAACTTCATTTACTAATCCTCAAGTCATTACAAACCTGTATGACTTTTTCCTACAGAGACCAATAAATATTTGTGATGAAATATGTGGGTAACCTAACAAGATTGACCCCATTGACAATAACATTGAATAGCCTAAACATGATCGCTTAGCACTGTTAACTGTGTGCCCTTGCCGAGTTTGCGCAGATTACTCAGACGGAGTTATTGCTCACAAACATTGAGCAGACTTTCATCCGAGCATAATGCTTGCATTTCTTCAACATGAACATGTAAAATAATATTAACATCATAATCACATGCGGACTCGAGTGTTTAGCCTATGTATATTCTATAAATTAGCTAATATGGGTAGTATGCTTTATTAGCGCCTTTTTCATTCGCTCTGCGCGAGATCAAATGCGTTCTGTAGCTTATATACTTTTTGTCCATTGCTTTCTATTCGCTTTTTTGTTTACACACATTGCTTTGCTTTACAAATAATAAAAACATGATATAATGTAGGCCATCTTGTTTGTTGACAGGCTATAGGCCTATACCCTAATTATAACTTGTAGGCTACTTAAATTGCGACATAATTAAAAAAAGTAATGTTTTTTCATTCAACATCATTTAAATAAACAAATAACACATTCGTTAATAAGCTTTTAATGAATTGTTGTTAAATATTTTAAATTTCATGATTTCAGTGTAATAGACACAAATTTACTAAAATTTTATTTGATTTCTAAAATGTAATTTAACCTTTAGAGTCCGAAAAAACAGACTTAAAGGAGAAAAAAAATGAATTTAGTATAGGCTACATATTTTAAGCCCAGGCACAGACCAGCCAAAGCAAACAAATGCTCATCGCGTCATTTCTTACAGCCGCTAAAATGATCCAGTCAGGGTTGGCACGTCAGCAAATGCAGAAATATTAATGATCACAACGTAATGAAAGTGGAACACATGCTTGCATTAGCGACATTAAATATTGGATATGAACAGTTTGATTAATAGTCTACATTTAAAAAATATATACTACATAGGCCCTACGCAAAGTTCGTGGACCGCCTTCTGGGCCACTCTTGGTTTCAAACTAGTCGACTACAGGGTTACAAAACTTTCGTTTAAACGACTGTCAAATTAGTCATAGCACACATCCCTAATCATAAGTAATGCAAATAAACTTGCACCTCCATCTGCAGAATACATCATTAGAAGATATTCTGAGCTGCCACCCCAAACAAGAATGTGTAAACATATTAAACAATGAAATCAAACATTACTCTTTAGAACTATTGTTCAGCCACATTTTTTATAAATCTGGAGAGCTGTATAAGACAATTATTATAGTTATTTTTAACTTGCACATGCCTCAGGGCAATATGTAAGATGTGCTACCAACTACCATGATTCAACTTACCTTTTAAATTATACAAATGAACAAGATATAAACAATAATGCACTAACAAGCAAAGCCTTACAGACAAGCTGCCTGTAGGGTTAAAAACAACAGTGTTAGGTATATAACAATGCAATTCTGCAATTCTTTATCCAAAAAGAGATGAAAGGTGTGTGCCTTAAATTGCAACTACTTAATAGGGTGGAAAATACACTCAGGTTAAAGGGATAGTTCTCCCAGAAATGCAACTTCATTTACTAATCCTCATGTCATTACAAACCTGTATGACTTTCTTCTACACAAACCAATATTTGTGATGAAATATGTGGGTAACCTAACAAGATTGACCCTATTAACATCCATTGTCTGGACACAAACACAACAGGCGTTCTGGCGTTCCACAGAAGTTGGAGTTGTATACAGGTCTTGAATGATATGGTGAATAAATGAAAATGTATATCTATCCTATTTTTGTGGGGGGAAATGACATTATGGTTCTTTGCACAGATCAGTAAGCAATTGTACCACAGCAGTGTCATTGAAATGTTACAGCATTGACAATATTACTAGTTTGAACTTTTTTTACTGTGGTAAGCAATAGCAGGTTGAAAATAAGCCAGAATTGTTATTTGAAATCTAAGTCTGGTGTAAGTCTCAATTGTTAAAAATTAAATAATGACAGTTAGTTAAGTGAAACCCCCTGAGTTAAACAAAATGGGGGCCATCACCAAACTTGCTGCAAGTTTGGGGACACCTGTATCCAACAGCCACAAGGCTGTGAGGCCCCTCGAGTACACAAAATAAAGAGGAAAATTTGAGACTTGCCTCAGCCTGTGCAGGGCAACACTGAGACTGCCTCAGTCAATCCCATGGCATTGCTACAAGGAGAAGAGAAATCCTCAGTTTAGGACAACAACCACAGTGAACTACATTCACTAGTTTCTAACCCATTACCTTCTGACAATCACACTCAAGCATAAATATTTTCATTACAATTTTCAGCCGTTATTTCACTTTTGGTTGTTCAGGCACAAAAGTATCTATCCTACTATCTTGGTATAGCCTCACCAGAACTGACCTTGGCTGATGTATAAATAAGTGCCATATATATATATATATAGGAATTTTGAGTTTCAGATTCAAGATGTTTCTTAGTGAAATAGGTGTTTTAAGAGGTTTACAATTAACTTAAAAATATTCTTATGAGGAATCAAATTATTATTCACATACATGACCCTCTTAAATTTATTTAATTACAAAAGGTCTGAGGTGGCAGCCACTTCAAAAGTTGCCGTGGACATTTCGAGTTCCTTTAACTGGCACCCATGAACATACTACAGCAAACGCACAGCTTTCATTTCACACACACGCACAGTAACAGCCATCATGCAAATCATTTATAGTACAAACCTTGCGGGGTTGTCCTGCACTTGCTCACGAAAAAACAGCCATTAGATTTCAATACAGTTTATTACAATTCATTGTGGAACAATACAGATAAGCATTCACAAGAGTTCTTTTCGTTATTTGCCCTATAGAGAGAACACTGTAAATGTGGATGAGCAGACATACAAAAATACACCCAACAGTCACATCTATCTGAAGCCCTCACCAAGCAAAGCTGGGGACCGGAAGTCCAACAGCACCTATGGGTGCTGCGAAGGCTTCACACTTTTAGCACAGTAGTATATTTACAGTGACTTGCCTTGATAAAGGTGCTGTACGAAACTCCAGCCGCTTCAAATTAATACGAACCATATTTACTACACTTCACTTCTAAAAACCTAAACAAAACATGAGAAAAAAGCCAAACTGTATGATCTGCAACCAAGGGTAGGTCCAAATAAAAAATTGAGTAAAATCAATGTCCCATGCGTTATAGAGTTTATCCATCTCCTCACTGCACAAGAACTGTTACGCTTTTAGCAACTGATCTGGATTGAAAAGCACGCCACTAGATGGTAAAATGGTTGAATCGCCAAACCTAATGAAGACCAGTGGTGACGCTTCAATATCGGCCCCCGGGAGACATTACGGGAGGTCTCATGCCTATGGCGGGCCGAGGGGGAGCGGCTTGGTAAGGAGGGACCATGGGCGGGGCTTGTCCGTAGGGAGGCATCCCTCCCGGGGCAAAACCAGACACTCCCTGGGGTGGAGCCCCATACGGCCCTACGAAATAGAAATCGATCAGTCGTACCGAAAACCGTAAAATGTTTCATTTTCTGACAAACAATTCTTACCTTGCATGGGATGCCTAACACCCGACTGTTGCACAGGAATGCCCTGCTGAGGCGACAACACGCTTCCCATTGATGCAACCGGTGGGGACGACACGTGGGCCTGTCCTGCATTTGGGATTTTACATTGGTAGCGAGGCAGATGTGCCCGCAATTCCTCCTGTCAAACACAAAAAACGCAACGCAGGGGCCGGATTAGACAAACGCGGGGGCTTTCTGTTGGGAAACGCATGGTTGCAAAGCCGCCCAAGTTATTCTTGCAAATCTAAACAAGTATTGTGAAGCAAACACTTACCAGTGATATATCTTCATCAGGGTGGATCAACTTACTGGTTGCACTGGTGGTGGTGAGGGTGGCTGGCTTACTTGTGACTGGGGTGCCTGGTTTGGCCACAGTGCTGCTGCTGTTAGCAGGAGAGGAGGAGGGCTGGGTGTAGGCTGGGAATGTGGGTTTGGGGGCAACAGAAGGAGGGGCGGACGAGCTTGTCGCTGCACCGGCGACAGCCTGCTGGACCTGCAGAGGGATGACGGTGAGAATTAGCCGCATTTAGTGAAACTCTGTGTGACACGTAAGAGATACAGTTAAAGTGATAGTTCACCCAAAAATAAAAAAATCTGTCATCATTTATTCACCCTCTTGTCATTTCAAACCTGTATGACTTTCTTCCGCAGAACACAAAAGATATTTGGAAAAATCTTGTTAACGGCACCCATTCACTTTTTGTTGTTTTGTGTCCATACAATAGAAGAGAATAGGTACTGGTGCTGTTCGGTGACCAACTTTCTTCTAAATATCTTCCTCATACAGAGGTTTGAAATGACAAGCGAGTAAATTACAGAATTTTCATTTTTGGATGAACTATCCCTTTACCTGGAGCTCAACTATTGGTGTAAAAGCAACAACAAAAAAAGCTAAATGTAAAACATACAGTGCCCAAAAGTATTTTAAAAGCTCAACTGCACACTAAACACCACAATCACAGTTTTCAAAACTTCACAAAAAAACATGTTAGGTTTTAACGGTACTATACTGTTCACAAATAAAATGCATAAAAATGTATTTGGACACTTTCTGGCTGTCAAGTTTATGATGGATGATCATGTGAGAACGGACTTCATACATCCAGTAAAATCACAATGAGATCCACTGGTTAAGAGATTAAAGGGATAGTTCACCCAAAGGTAAAAACTGTGTTATCATTTGCTGACCCCCATGAGATTCAAAACCTGTATATGACTTTTTCTTCTGTGGAACACAAAAGATGATATTTTAAGAAATGTCTCTGTGGTTTGTGTCAATACAATGACAGTTACTGAAGGACAATGTTGTTTGGTTACCAACGTTCTCAAAAATATCTTCCATGTTCTGAAGACTCATACAGATTCAAAATGAAAAGAGGGCAAGTAATTTTTGGGTGAACTATCCCTTTACGTTGCATCATACTTTGCGATGCAAGTGTCCAAATACAGTCTGGGTCCACTGTATGCTTACAAATTTAACAAAATTGTCAAATATTTGTCGGGAAAACAAGGTTTAGACAAAAAAAAAATGAAGCAGACTATCGCATTCATTTTAAATCATTCTCTCTTTACGCTTCTGAAACACTACAGCAGCCTCTCTACAGCCAGTTCAATTATACTAATGGAGGCAGCTTGATGTCTGCAGTTGCATGCCATCAATATTTTCTATCGCTCAACAAGCTGCTGCATACTTGGGACAGCGGTTTAGAGGATGCTGACAAAGTGTCCAGACTGGAGGAGGCTGAGCTTGTGCTTGGAGCTCGAGTCCCCATCTGCAGCGTGGAGAAAGAGCAGAGAGTAAAGAACCTCAGCTGTTTGATTCTGGACAGGACTGCTGTTCACAAAAGCTTTCATGAACACAATCCTGAACTTTAGTGTGGCAGTCCAGAAGCCCTGAGAACAACGTCAGTAGCATTAATGATACAGTTACGATAAACCACTAAACCTTCGAGGGTCCGTCTTGAGAATCAAATGCTTGATGATAAAAATCAACTCCAATTTTGATCTACTTACAAACATCGTCTTTTCTTCTATATGGAAGTCTAAACAGTCCTTGAAAGTGATGTCATTAGAAACCAAAAAGGTCCATTTTCTAGCGCTATAAACTATGTGAAAACAGGTGGCTAAAAGAAAAGAGGGCAGGTGAGGCTACCTGTCCTGCACTGGGGAACAGTGGTTTGGAGACACCTGGCTGTGGTGTGGGAACTGTAACGGCAGGCACTGCCGGCCTGATGGTGGTGGGAGGGGCCTGGGCCATGTGGGGCATGCCTGGGTGAGGGCCCATTGGAGGAGGTATTCCTGACAAGAACAATAATTATTAATAAATAATTAAACTTATCTCAAAACAGTAATGAGCAATTAAACAAAGGTCTATATACCTGGTGGCATGCCTGGCATCATTGGGGGCATTCCATGCCCATGTGGCATCATCCCACCCATTGGCATCATGCTGTTAAAATGTAAAAAAAAAATTTATACAGGGGAACTAAAGAAAAAACAAGTATTATACAGACTCTATAAACACTTACCCTGGATGCATCCCTGGCATTACAGGGGGCATGCCTGGCATCATTGGAGGAACACCAGGCATCATTGGCGGCATTCCTATAAGAGCAGCCGATAAGATACGCAATAAATATACCAGACACAAAGCTTTATTATTTAGATTAACCAGAATGAAATGTTTTAATCAATGTAAAACCTAACTGTTACACAGCACACCTGAGTAGCCTCTAGGTGGCATCCCTGGTGCTGGGACAGGGGCCATTCCTGGCTGGGTCATCGGGGTGTAGGCAGCCTGAGGCTGCGCTGATGCTGCTGGCTGTTGGAAGGAGGGTCCAGCTTCATCATCATCATCATCTTCATCAGAGTCATCCTGATTCTGCTTTCTCTTCTGATTTTCTGTTTCCAAAAAGCAAGGAAATCTAGTTAGGCTGGGTTTATACATCCTCAAAAGGATTAGCAACAGAGCAAATTAAACGTGATACCCTGTGTTTTCTGTTCAAGCACACGCCTCCTCTCCTCCATGTCTTTTTCTGGAATACCCTCCATTCCATAAATCTCTAATTCTATGTCAGTTCTTCCAGGTATGGCATTGGGGACACTGTCGATGGTTTCTTTGTGAACCTTGAGCAAATAAACACTCTGGATGTTAATCCAACTGAACGTGAAAAAGGTATATATGGCATTACACAAAATGACATCATCCTACCTGCATACAGTGGATGGCCAGACCAGGACCAGTGTATAATTTTTTGTGACATATGTGGCATTTAAAGTGTTTGGCCTTCTGGTGTTGAATAAGAATCTTTTCATCGTCAAAATCTCTGTTACAATACCTGAATTTACAGTTAAGGTAATATACTCAAAAATACATCATACGTACCCTGAAAACAACTGGAACTCTAAAGTAGGCAAAACAGCAAAAAACTGGAAGAAATACGAACTGGTGGAACTTAGGCAATATACAATTAATATAAAGACGGTTACTTACGTTTATTTATCTGTATACATTACCAACGCCACCACTTCAACCGAACTACCACAATTAAACAGAATAAATAAAATACTAGGTCTGTACCTCAAAACTAACCGAGCTTTAAACGTTTTGGTACAAAAACGTTGTCTAGATGGACAGTTCACTAGGTTTTGAAACGCGGCCTTTGTAGCAGAGAAACGTGCGAACAATACATTAGCCAGCCGTTAACAGGAAGTAAGCTAATCCCTATCCAAAACAAACAATTGAAAGAGAAAAAGGGTTCGATCGCTTTTCAAAAAGGATACCAACACCAGGGCTTCATCTGCTTCTTCTTTTTCCTGCCCATGATTTAAATTATTGACTGGACTTTTCGCAATCAGCACACACAGACCCGCGAAAGCATTAGCAGATATAAAATGGCGTAATCGGGAAATGACGGCTCCCTTTTTCACCACTGAGACGCCAGAGGATGTAACAGCGCCACCAGCTGGACAGGAGACGCACTGCACACTTCTAGAAAATGCTTGTGCTCTACGATGGCGAAAATGACAATGTATATTTATCACTACTACGAATTACTATATAATTATACTAGATATAATTACTATAAACGTTTAATTGTATTCTGGGTTGTCTTTTTTTGTGACATGTGAAGATAATTGTGATAGAAAGATAGAAAATAGGCTATATCGCAAGCTTAAATCTGACATTTGTAAACTGAGTGTTTAGTGTTTTGAGAACATTAGGACCTCTATAATAAGATGAAAAAAGAGTCATCACACAAGATTATTTTTTACAAAATAGTTTATCATTAATAATTTCGTACACAAATTTATTCTCACATATAATGATGCAATCATTGCCAATGGAGGCAGGCTCATTAAAAAGGGCATGCACATCTTTGAAAGTCAATACAGCATGTCAAGGCACACTACTTTCAATGCAATGCATTCAAGATAGAAACTATATTTCTAAATGTAAGCATAGTACAATCTCAAGATTATTAAGAGTTAGAGATTTACATTTCCCCAACCATCTACATTCAAGCTATTTATACTCAAGATGTTGTACTCAAAAATGCATTTGAGTTTTCAGATTCTGGTAGTTAAATCTGCATTAGATGCAACAAACTCACTTATTTCAGCTTAATTGACTAAAAAAGTTTAAAAAGTGCAAATAGGGAACTTTGTAGTATAGCTATTGGAAAATGGAATGGAACTCTATCCCACTTGCGCAGTGATCCAATTAAATCCACTTGAATTTGCATGGTTTTAATTTAGTAATCTCTCCCATGAAGATGGACCTCCAGTACCACTGGTCTATCTTAGGCTTTTGTTTTATATAAATCTGATGTTATCAGCATTAACCTTTTTCATTTCGTTACGCAGCGAAACATATTAAAAATTGTGACCCACCCTGTAACTCATCCATTAATTGTATGCATTCCACATTATGATATATATATATATTTTTTTGTAACAACACATTATACATGTATTGATGTTTTATGTTATAAAAACACAAACTTCTTGTCAGCTTTAAATACAAAGTGCTTTGCATATTTCAGATATGAAAAATTAGCTCTCAAAGAAAATAACTGCAAATTGACAAGCAAATTGCATTGAAAACATGCAATGTGGGTCAAGATAAAGATAAATTATTAATTATTTTGAGCCACATTTTTTAACATTCCCACAACACATTTCTTACACACAAGCCCAATTAAATGCGAAATTGTTCAAGGAAACAACACTACCATTTTCTTATTTCTAACACTAATTAAGTATCTCGCACTATACCTTAACAGTGAGGAATTAAATATTAGAAAGGCTAAACTTGTAGAAAGGTAGCAAAGCAGAAACAATGTCATAACCATATGTCTGTTTAGACAAAGGTTTAGACATTTAGGATATATATATATATATACAGTATATATATATATATTAGAAAGTGCAAATCCCTTAGTCACCAAACTGTAGCATTACTCCTCACTGTCCTTTACAATATACAGTATATGTGTCCTAAAATCCCTCTTGAAATTTAAAATTTATCATTCATGCCATGTGCGGTAAATGGCAGACAGAAGACGCTTTTTCAAGATATTCCATGATTCACTGGACAAATAATATACATTCTGAAAATATGAAGTTCAATTTATGAGTTGAACTTCGGTTGATCTTGATTTAAAAAAAGGTTAACCTTTCAAAATACTGTAATGCTATTTCACCACCAATCCCTGTCATTAAACAGGGATAACTAATAGATCTTGTTGAACAGAAAAGATAAAGACATGATACAAACCTATACACTCAAATCAGAATTTCATTCACCTTAGATAATATGGGATTACTTTTAAGAACTCCTTAGATATAGATCTCACAAGACATCATCAGAGCAATGACAGTACGAACTATGTAAAATAAAATGACTAAGAAAAGAATCAGAGAAACAGTTTGTTTTGTTGAAATAATACTTCATAAACCTGAGATCTCCAGCTGCCAGTCACACATCCTCTAAAATGAATGACTATGGCTCAGCACAATCATTTCTTATTAAAGTATAAAAAGACTGTGTACAATGTAGAATAGGTTTTTAGGTCATTCATTGGTGTGTTGTAGTCTCAAGGGTCCTCTTCACCATAAGGATATGCTCTTTTACTCTTAGTCTGTCTTATCTTAAGATCTCAGAACTCCCAGGGCTTTTATCATATGCTCATAAACTACATAAGAGATGCTAACAGCAGGAATGACTTTAAGGAAATTGGGGGCAATGCCTCTGTAAAGTCCTGGGACACCTTCATGGGACACAATATGCTTGAACTGGCCAACCATAGACAGCTGAGGAGCGCCATCAGCCGAAGCTACCATAAAGAAACGAAGAGGTTATGCTTTTTCATTTTCAACACTGCCGTCCTTGTAAACATATCATGTTTCATACAAATCTCGCTCACCCTGGGCCTGCATGCGTGTGCGGATAAGAGCCAGAGGATAACTAGCCAGCTGTCCACAAGTGCTGGACACAGTGCCACATCCAAGCAGAACTAGAACTCCAGGGTCAGCCGAGCCCATGCAGTACCGCTGTAGCCAGGCGTTCTTTAAAGTCTGAAAGAAAAGAACCAAATAAAATCTACAAACCATTAAAAATGGCAGTGAACACAAAACAAAACATTCCTAGAATTGTTCAGCGTGCATGCACAAAAACTAAAAGATGTTTAACACACACATGGCCATACCTCATAGACAGCCAGATCAATACCAGCATAAGGGATAATGCCAAGTGTGTTGGGCACATAGCCTTTGTAGAATGCACGCACCCCTTCCTTACGCAGCATCTGCCTGGCACAGTCTGCCATTCCAGAGTATTGTCCTGTCTTTCTGAGCGTCAGTCGAGTCTTTAACACCTAAAAAAAGATTTTAAAAAGCAATGAAGCCAGGGGTGTGTTCATTTATGTATCCACTTCAAATATCAACAGTGTTTCTCAGAAATCGTTTATTGTACCTTTATGGGAACAGTTCACACAAAAAGCAGAGCAGTGCAGTGTTGGCTTGCTCACCGGGAGACTGCATTTATTTATTTATTTATTTATTTATTCATTTATTTATTAGATATTATTTATTATAATGATCGTGCTTGGTCTATAAACACCATGCACTGTGCTGTGTTTTACCTTTCTGTGTTTTTCTTATTTGCTCCTGTAAAGCTGCTTTGGAACAATGCACATTGTGAAAAGCGCTATATAAATAAAATTGAATTGAATTGAATTGAAAAATAAAAATTCTGTTTTTGGCCATCAATGGTGGCCAAGAACTGCTTGGTTACAAGCATTCTTCCAAATATCTTTTTCTGTGTTCATCAGAACAAAGAAATGTATACAGATTAGGAACAACTCGATGGTGAGTAAATGATGACAGAATTTTCATTTTTGGGTGAACTGTTCCTTTAAGGTGTGTAAATAAATGAATGATTTGGCACACAAGGTGTGATGCTGATCTGCCTCATTAAATAAACAGCAGAAGACCCAGAAAAGAGGCCTACCAGTGATAGAAAGACAATCAGCAACAGCAAGAACGTCACCGTGACATGATCCTCTGGTGTCCTGTCTGTCTATCTGTCTGTGTATATGGGCTGCCTGCTCTCTCACCTCCATGGGGTAGATGATGGTCTGAGCTGTAGCTCCCGCCAGTGATCCGGCAACGAACCGTTCTTGAACCCTCAAAGCTCCGCCATCCTTACTGCCTCTGATCAGCCATTTGATCTACACAAGACAAAAATAAAATAAACGCTTGCTCTAAAGCACAGAAAATGTGGTGAGGCATTTAACATTATGTAAAGAGAGTCCGTGTAGCTCATTCAGCCCTGATCTGTTAACCTGCTCATAAGCCATGAATTTGATAGCTGACTCGGGGGCAATTTTGAGAACGTTGATTCCATTTCCTCTCCAGAGGGACCTCAGTCCCCCTTCCTGCACCATCCCACGCAGACCCCCAAACAAACTGACCCCACTAGAGCCATGAACCTGTGGAAAAACCCACTCAGTTCACACTTCTTTAACACACTCAAATATCTGAATATAAAGTTTCAAAACGGCTTCACAGAAATATTATACAAATGTGATGATTAACCATAAATTAATCATTAATTTATGTCATTGCATTCTGTGTCATGGAGGTTTATGGTTGACTTTTTTCTTGGTTTACCTGGTTCATTCTGAGGAGTACCTCTTAAAATACAAAAATAGGCCAACCACATTTTAAGGTATAGAAACTGTATTTCCTAGGAACATAGAAACGTATTCATGCAAGATTGAATTCAACCTGAAGAAACACTTTAAGGCGGTCCAGAGGAGCTGTTCCTGTTCGGGATACTGCTCCGGCCATTGCCCCGGCCACCAGCTGCCTCCACACCACACCTGAGCGTCGCTCTTTCTCTGAGAACTCATCCGGCACGGTCAGCTGTTCCCCGATGTCCAACATCTATGACATATAAATTACACCGTCGAAGCATATCAAAAAGTTACATCTAAAAAAACAGAAATTTAAGGTTGTAAGTGAACCAGAGAGTGTTTCCAGTAGTGAGCGATGTCCTCCATGTTGTGCAGAGGGTTAAACAGGAAGTGGTCCCGCCACTCATTCCAGTCAATGGTCATAGTGCCGTCTCTGTCCATGCTTACACATAAACATGAATATAAAAAGCTGAAGTCTTTCTGTGCTCATCGAAATTAAGTGTGAGTCAAAAGCTGAAGATTTCTAACCTTTGGAGTATTTTGGAGGCCTGCTCGGTGGATACATTCACTCCGAGGCTGCGCAATGACAGCTGAATTTCTGCAACATCTATCTGACCTGATGGCATAAAAAATGTATTCAATGCAGGACATCAAGGGCATTTCTGACAGTTGTTAAACAAGCATGCAGAGAGTCGTTGTGTCTAAACAATTTACGCAGACCATCGTTGTTGCGATCCAGACTGCAGAACATGAGTCTCAGCTCTTTCTCGTGCTTGCAAAGATACTGCGTGAACTCCTTAAAGTCCAGCTGGCCATCATGATTGGTGTCACTCTCACGTACAATCTGGCGATGGGATGGGGAATATAAAGTGAGGAAAAAGAAATAAAGTATCACACAAAATGAGGAGAGAGTGAAGTCTATGGTCTAAGCTTATAGATGAAAACTTGCTGTTGGTGTGTAAGAAGACTGGCGGCTACAGTTGAAACACTTTTGAACTAGATCTAATCTTGTAGCGAACCGTGACGTTTGAGCCTTGGCCCTCTTTGCACGCGCAAAAAAACTTTTGCTGCCTCCCAGTCTGATCATAAAACCAACACAGATTAACGTACAAAATACCAGTTTAAAAAGCGACACCTCATAAGAACGCTCTCAGCAAAGAAAACCAGTGACTACACTATCAGACAGTAAACAGAGATTCACCAGCGAATAAACTATGATTATAATAAAACTTAATATTAAACTGGTACAGTGAACTAACGTATGGCACTGACCGTAGTAAATTTACCATTTGAACAACGTTTATCAGCTTTTCTCTTTTTTTCCAAGACTTGATAACAAAGTTCATCCACATACAGTTTTTAATGTCGTTTTCCGCATTTCTTCTTCTTCTTTTGAAGTTTTATGGCGGTTGGCAAACCAACTTCTTCCGGTCTACGAGACTGGTGGTGAACAACCCCCACGATGGCAGCGGAAAGTTAGCAAATAACCAGAGCCATTGAGATAGAGAGTTCTGCCAACTCCGTCGACTCCAATGGAACAGTTTTTTCACAGCAATGGAGGTTCTCAATAGTTCCCGGAAGCCATTTAATGAATTAAAAAAAATGAAAGAAATAAAGCATTTAAAGAGAAAACATAACATCCTGGAACTATCTGAAGGCTCCATGAATCACATGACACGGGCTCTCAATAGTTCCCCGAAGTTAGTTACGCATGGAGCTGCGACTAAACAGACCAACTGAGGGTAAACTTTTAACCCATTTAAAGACGAAAGCCATTTAATGATTAAAAATGAAAGAAATAAAGCATTTAAAGAGAAAACATAACTTCCTGGAACTCTCTGAAGGCTCCATGAATCACATGACGCTCCAGAGTTTTGGACTTCCGTTGGCAGAACTCTCTCTCTCTCTCTCTCTCTCAATGGCTCTGCAAAAAACAAAGCGCGCCCATTTAGAAAGAGGATATGATTGGTCAGTTTCACTGTCACTCAAAATTAATCTCTCTCTTTGATTTACACAACATTTGATGTACAGTACTGTCAGCAGTAGCCTCATTGAAGGCCCCCGACGTAAGCACGCGTTCGACTTCTTGCAGCATGCGCAGGCTGCGCAGACAGCGTATGACATCACAGAACTGCGACTGCTCCATGATATTGAATTACTCTCGTGAGACTTGGAAATCTGCATCGATCCAGGAGGTCAAATATACGTATCTAATAGGGAAAATCGGCTAGCTTTTATTGAAAATAATATTTTAACGTTTTTAAATATTATTTTTATGATAGTTTAGGTCATCACAGAGGGCCCTTATGATTAAAGGGACAGTTCACCCAAAAATAAAAATTCTGTCATGATTTATGAGGTGTTCCAAATCTGTATAAATTTCTTTGTTCTGATGAACACTTGAATTAGAATGCTTATAACCAAACAGTTCTTGGACCCCATTGACTACCACAGTAGGAAAAGTTACTTTATATTTTTTTCTGTTCTGTTGAACACAAAAGAAGATATTTTATTTTGAAGAATGTAGGACAGCAAACAGTTCTGGGGCACTTTTGACCATTGTCATTTTTCCTACTATGGTAGTCAGTGGGGTCCAAGAACTTTTTGGTTACAAGCATTCGTCCAAATCTCTTTCTCTGTGTTCAACAAAACAACGATATTTATACAGGTTTGCAACAACTAGAGAGTAAGTCATTCATGACAGAATTTTCATTTTTTGGTGAACTATCCCTTTAACAAACCACTGTGTTGCCACTTTCTGGATCTGCAAAATTTGGGTATGCATTCAAATGTTGCCCTTACCTTTGACATTAGAGAGATCACAAAGCACGAACCAATAAAAGTTTAAAAGACAGACAAAATAACAAATGAATTGCTATTCAACTGTATGTGTATACAAGTTGTACTTTGTTGCAATCTTTAAAATTGTGGTCATCAAACTACCAAGTTGTGTAGTTTTATTTCTGCACTTTGTTTATGGCATATGACTGCACCTGTGACATCACTTTCTAAAACAGCACACAAGCACCGAAAACAGACTGTAGTGTTGTCATTATTCCAAAGTGGTAAGAGAAGTCTAACTCTTAAATAAATTACATACAGTATAGGATCACTTGTCGTTGGTTAGAGACACTTCAGTGTTTTGAGTTTCACTCTTACTAAAAGAAAAAAAAACATCAAATTGCTCTGCTTCGTATAAACCAAACGTGTACAACTCAACAACCAGAAATTAAAATGTTAAATTAAAGCTAGTCTGGTTCAATGTATCCTGTAACATGACAGATTTACCTCGTCTACCTCACTGCGAACGATCCCCCAAGCGTTTAATCCGGTGCGCAGTTCATTCACATCGATCCTTCCGTCTTTATTCAGATCCAGTTGATCGAACAGTTCTGCCCATCGTTTCTCCCGCTCTGGATCTGACACGCCGTTATCTTGACAACGAGCCCATGTCCAGCAAGGGAACCGAGCTCTCGCTTCGCCCATAGGAAGCCGCTTCTTCTGTATTTTAATAGTGGTTGCGGCAAACGACGCAGATCTGTTTAATCAAAGTAGAATCGTCCTAAATAGCAGGCTTCATCTAGTCTTTCCAAACGCTTCTTCAGCAAGTCTGGCTTTGATGGCTTGTTGAGTGAGGTAAATTAACAAAAATCACTGCATTCAAATGTACAGCTAATTCATTAAAGTTCACCTGTCGGAGTTCGAACACAGCGCTCATTTCAGAGGTAGCGTCCCACCGTAGAGCTACTGTAGACTGTTCCGATTAAAGCAGAGTTAATCCAGGAGGTATTTAACCTCTGTCACTCTGACTAGACAAATAATCTATGTATCTGCTCCATTCAAATATAAAGCCCATCTACGCGTTCTCATATCATGCGTTGCGCTCTATGCTGCACTTCACTGCAATGTAGTGTGCGGAGAGCTATACTGTATGTGATCTGTGTTACAGTGAGTGAGTGTCGGAGACTTCTAACTAAACAGTTGTCTGAACGTTCACTGCTCACCTAAATGTAATCGCCTTCTCTGTGGCTTGCAGATTTAGCGCAACAGCTGGTGGGAAGTTGAGTTTTCCAAATGTTTCTCGCCTGTTATGTCATCGATTGGCTCACAATATGCATTTACGCGAATTAATATCAAATATGGCAGTGTGGTTCATAACAATAAGCAGGTAAGGCAGAGAGTGTGAATTTGGCGGGGGCTGGAATTTTACACATTTACATCTATAAACTGGTGGTTATATAGTTTATGACGATAGTGTAATCATTTTAAGAACTATGGAAATATAAACGATATTAAATCTCCCCAAAACATGCGCTTAATAAAACCATGGTTCATAAGGGTAGGCTGCTTCACTTACATCACAGGACAACTGCATGCGATTAAGTGACTTTACTCAAATCACTCTCAAATAAACAAATATATGTCAAGATCGTGGCAGAGAACCCAGGCGCAGGCAGTTGAAGGGTTAACACAACAACTTTAATAGTAAAACAAAAACCCACGATGGGGGAAAAACGGGACAAATCAAGACAAGAACTGAAACCAAAAACTTCCCTCAAGGGGGACAAAACAAAACAAGGTCTTAAGAGTAATAAGTCCACAGCAAACAGGAACAAGGTATCCGGAACACGATGGCAAGGTAAGGCGAGGTAAACACACACTGAAATGAACGATGAACCGACGCGGGACAGAAAGAACAGGGGTTCTAAATAGGGGAACACTAACGAGGGATGATTCAGGGTGGGTGACGGGCAGGTGACTGGGATCAAACACGAAGGGGAAGCTAACGTGGGAACGAGAGGGCGGGACTAGACGAGACACCGGAGAGAACTCACATTATGTCGAGGCCGACAATAATATGTTTCTCTCCACACAGAACAAGAGGCTCTGCTACAAGACCAAGAACGACATGACGAGAAGAGGCAGAACCATGACAATATATCCTTTGCAAAATTACATTACAATTTACAGTGAAAGTACCACTGTTTGCATACACTTTGCTGAATGGTGAGGATCTATGACTTAACATGACACCCTCTTTAGTTTGATGCTGCGAGATGAATGGAAACTCCTGAGTCAGTAGCACTTATGGGATAATGCAAGATTAGAGGGACTGATGTGAAGGATTTTGTTGTGACGATAAAGATGCCCCAATATAAATACTTGTCACTGAGTGAAAGGTAATTCTATTTTTTAATGCTTGTGTTAATATTACACACGTTATTCGAAGCTCCCACTTCTTTTTACCATGCACTACAGTTTCATGGACTATAATGCATCATGCATTGCACCTAATACAATAAACCATCCATTACCAAATTTGCATACCTATATCTATGTGCACTATGTGGTTGATCCATACATACACGTTCATGTGTAGGCTACACCTGCATATTTAATGTGTATATTCAACATCTAATGTGTATATACTGTGCATATGTGTATAATGTATATTGTCTTTTTTGTACAGTCTGTCCACTTTGCACTGTTTGTCTGCACTACATACTGTCACTTATAGTCATACAGTTGTTTGTCACACAGTTGTCTGTCCAACTGCATTCTACTTTGTATGTACGCAGCCAAGACTTTCACTCACCACATGTGGTGATGTGACAGTAAAATTGATTTGATTTTATGTATTAAATGTGGTATACATTTATCTATACACATATTTGATACATTACAAAACTATACGCTAATATTGGATATATCAGACTTTTAACAGAAAGTCATTGCCTGAAGTGCAACCCTGTAAATCTATTTCTCAGGCAACTCAAAAACACACAGCCCCCTCATGGTCAAAGCATCATAAAACTCAAGTGAAGTCCTTGGCAGGAACAATGAATCAGTCGTAAGAGGCAGTGCTTTGGTACTGAACAAATGGAAGGGGTGTGTTTGTGCAGTGTATCTGTCAGACACACTCTTTCATTTTCAAATGTTTGTTTTGTGGTGACTGTGGTGTTGTAAGCACAGAGGTAGGCTGTGCCCACCCTGCGCATTTGACTGGCACTCTTGGCACAACCCACACAGTGGTTTTCTGAGAAAAATCATTTCACTCACTCTCTTCTAATCACACTTCCATCTCCCACACAAAACCAGAGGGACTTCATTCTGTATTCCAGTATTATTTTTTAGCTTGTCACCATTTAATACCATTTGAGGTGTGGCAAACCATTAGATGACCAGACAATTACGGGCCCATTAACAGACAGAAGAGACATCCACCATGCAGGGATCCCATAGTGCTTTGCAGCTGGCTATCCGTGGCACCAATTTGATGTCTTTTTATTATAGGATAACCTTTACTGAATATCACCTGTAGGCAGAGAAGCAAACACACTAACCAAACACTTGAGCCTTCTTTGCCTTCATGATCAATTTATGAATCTCATTACAGTTATACAATGTTACTGTCAATTCACTCTCTGTTTAACGAAGACCTAATTTGTTCTAGGTCCAGTTAATAAATGTGCATAATATGCATTTGTTAAATATGGTTGTTAATATTAATATGTTTTATTATGTAGCAAGTTTATTGCAGGGTGAGTGGGTTCACGAGAGACCTGTTTACCTGTCTATTTAATACAACAACCAAACATGCTTATATTATACAGACATTTTACAGTCATCCATTAATCTAAAATACACAGACAAACTTTTTGAAAAGCCTAGATCAAAAGTGGCGCAGTTTGTGTTTAATTGGGCTTAAGACTTGTTGCACAGACTAATTAAAGCATTCAGTATGATCAAAATCCTTTCCAGGCCTCTCAATGTTGCTATGGATTTCACCACATCATCACACAAAATTGAATAAAATGCTAGATATTGACTCCTTTTCACCACTCAGGGCTTATGGTTTGCGGATTCATTAATGCAGGTCTAATGAGATTGCAGGGCCTGTGCCAAATTGTTGAGAAACAGACTAAAAGTGATAATTACCCAATCAGTACATCTTTACAGAGAGAAAAAGATCAGCAGACTGTACATTTCATAGTAGAATGCTGATAGCAAATACATAATAGGCCACAAGGGGGATCTAGTATTTCAGTTTGGTGATGGCTGAACTAAATGCGCACTCACTGAAATCTGGAATCTTCTTATATGCATTTCTTTTAGAACTCCAAGAGTGCGTCCAATTTGATAAACAATCCTGATGTGCAGAAAGTTTAAGACGTTTGGTCACAATCATTGTAGTATCAAACTCTCTCAATTTCTGCTAGCAGATTCTCACAAATTGCTTAAGAAAACCAGATAATAATTTGTAAAACTGTGATCATAAATATAAGATCTTTATAATCACAATTGCCTACAATTTAAAGAAATGCTAATTTACCGCATTAAATCTGTCATAATTTAGTCATTCTCATTCAAAACCGATATATGACTCTTCTGTAAAACACCAAAGAAGATGTTTTTAAGAACTGTTTCAGTAGTGTCCATACAATGGAATTCAATGCTGTTGTTTGGTTACCAACATTCTTCAAAATATCTTCTGTTGTGTTCGGCAGAAGAAAGCCATACAGATTTGGAATGGCATGAGGCTGAATAGATTATGCAAGAAATTTTTGGTTGAACTATCCCTTTAAGTGCAATATAACAGCTCAAATTTTTGGTTGAACTATCCCTTTAAGTGCAATATAACAGCTCAAAGTATAGCAGAAAAAATTAAGTGCTTCTGCAATATGGAAGATTCTAACACAAAAATAATCCATCAAACTCAAATTTCCACCATCAACAGCCATTTAACTTCATGCTGTTCAAGATCTTTATTTGGCTGGAGGCCTACTGATAAAACTGTGTAGTGAGATCCTTGGCAACTGATCCCAATCTTTATTCAACCCAAAGAACTCCCGGATGCAAATGATAATGACCAGATTTTTATCTGCTTTGAATGAGACTCTGGCAAACGTAGAAGTTAAAACCATGTTAACCGAAGATAAGAAAGCGGTATATGACAAATAGTATAAACGCTTATTTGAAGGCTTAAAGTAGGACAAATGGAACAGAGAGGAACAGATGAAAGATAACGAACTGAGAAGCGAAAGATGCTCTTGATTATCAACATAGTTTGGTGTAGTGGCCTCAACATGCGCAGACCGGATGGGGATGTTCTGCCTTTCATCCGAAGTGTTCTCTGAGGGGAGAGAGAAGATAAAAAGGCCTAGGGGAGCCTGTGAAGCTGGGCTAATCTGGAGCATCAGTGAGGAAATTGAGGCCTGCTGATTACCGTGCTGCTGCCTCTCTCTCATTATCTCTTTTCTCATTTAACAGCCCTCGGCCCTCAAAGCTCCTCAGCATGAGTGGGTGAAAAACCGTTTCAACTGCAGGCTCATCACGCTCTCCGTTCTGTCACATCTCGCTTTTGGTAATGCCTTTAAAAAGATGGCTAGATTGGGTGCTGTTGTATTTGGTGAAGACACTTGATCTTAGCTTGTATCATCACATATACATGTGTAGGCCTATATGTCATTTTTGACACTAACCAGTAGGTGGAGGTAAGGAACCGGAAAGCTCAAAATCTCTTCGCTTGGATGCCTCGGCTTTAGAGTCTAATTTCATTCTGTGAAAAGGAAAAGAAGGACCGTGAACCAGACAAACCATTAACTTGACTTATGACCTTCATTATTGACTGCATTACTTTGCATGCTGCTACAGCAATGCATCAACAACACTTGGCATCTGGCATTGCTGTGGATTGCTGTGGACAAAGTTACTATGGATGTTTGATCCATAAGACCACATGGGATTCAGAGCCGTGACCCACATCTACAACAACCCGATGCCTCAGGCGGGCACAGATGCTCCAAGATGCGCAGCCAAAAGCTAGGGGAGAGAGAGGATCAGAGGCTGAAAGTGGGGTGGGATATGTGTGCTGACCGTGACAAACAGGTGGTATCTTGGCTGTCAGGTAGTAATGCTTGGCCTACTCCATATCTTCAGTCTGTTTAGTTTAAAAAGCAGCCTGTTTAAAATATCTCTGTATACTCGGTTTTGCAAATATGAGACATATTCAACATGAATACGGCGTGTGGTAGTTAACGTTAAAGGATCAAGAAGTCTGTGTTTAATGAACGCAAGCAAGAGAAAATCTGAGCGATGTCATCTACATAATTTGCTTAATAAGATACAGTAATTCAATTTCTTTAACCAGCTAAAACGTCACACTTCACAAATCACGGTCTGCAGTGTGTGACCCAGAGCAGTAGAGGATCAATAGCTAATTCACTTCCAGTCTTTAGAATTGTTTAATCTATTGGCAACTATAAATCAAAACTGACCCATCACGTTTATCAAGGAGTCAGGTGCTTTTCACTGTAAATGGCATTTTGTTAATGTAACGGATCGTATTAAGCTATGATGTCATCAAATAATACAGAAGCTTTTGCATTAAGAGAAATACAAAAGCCACAGTAACAAATCCATTGGGTTCATTCACAACCTGCTTGTCCCAATAAAAACCTAGTAAATTATACAGTAAATAGTTGTTTAACAAAGAGTTTTATTGACTGGTGACCTTTATTTTGTCTTCTAATCTTAACCCTAATGTTTGTGACATTTTAGGGTTGGAGACTGAGTCCTGAGGGCTGAAATGACTGCACTTAACCAGCATAAAGAGACTGTGTTTGGCAGAGTGTTGGCTAAATTCTCTGCTGCTTAATGATAATACCAGCCTCTAGATTTTTATGACGGCTGGATGTGTCGTTTAATACGTCAGTGTAGTCCATGCAGTGACAGGGAGATGAATGTCTTCTTCATTGATTGATTATTTTCACTCTTCAGAAATGAGAAAGAGAAGATCATGATATGAACCTTGATTTATAACAGCAAAACAGAAGAAATGTGCTTCTTGTTCAATCCCTAAGTCTATTCTTGGAGTAAATACTTGGAGCTGAATCGATTACAATTCATTGTTGGCTCAGGGGATTTTTCCAGGATTCCTTTTAATAGTTTTTTTGCATAGTTAACAAAACATTGTAAAATGTATATTTAGGGGCAAAGATATGTTTTAGAGTTGGACACAGATGTGGGTTAGACTGAGGAAGCAGGTTTGTTGAAAGCATAAAGCTTTTTTGAATCCTGCCTGGGGACATAAATGCATAATTAGACTGCAATGCTTAAAAATGTTTATTATATTATGCCTGAATAGCCTAAGGTTCAAGGTGTACTTTATAAGAAATCCAGATGCTGTTACCCCATTCAACTTTTTTTTTGAAGATCTAACACATTGTTAGCATGATCACTACGCATCTTATAATGCACAATAGCCATTGGAAGTAAAAATGTATTTAGATCTAAACCCTAAATACTCACATGCTTTTTTCAACAAGACAGAAACCGGCAAACGTGTAATTTTCTTTCGAGGAGATGAGTACTTGCTTTTTCAGCATGCAGGCCCTTCTCCCCCACTGCATGCCACAGAGGCTTTAATTTCCCCAGTAATGATAGGGAATGGTGATGCGCAAACAGTGAAGCTCCTGACAGAAGCGTTTGTGAAGACGCCCGGTTCGAGACTAATCGTCTATAGGTAAACACCTGTTCAAGACTGGTTCATTTTACTAAGTGTTACTGAAACTGAGATTTAGAGCTCTTGTAACCTATAACAGGCAAAGGTGGTGTAAAAATGACATTGCAGCTTTTATTTTGAATTTGAAGAGAATGGAAAAGTAGATAATTTACTCTTTATTTTCATTTTAATCGGTTGGAGGAGAAAGTGATGATAAAAATGTTATTTTTAATGACCTTGTCTTTCTCAATAAGTTTTCATGTCAGGCAACCTGACAATAAGAAGAATTCAGATCTGTTTGCTATATAAAACAGAACATTCCACGAAAAATCAGCAGCAAACCATAACTTACTGTGCAACAGGGAATGCTTATTTAAATGCAGAGTTTTATATTTTGCAAACAACCTGGAAAAAATCAAAGAACTAGAGGATTTATTGATGTTTAGGCTTTACCTATTGAGTAATACCTATTGAACAGACATAGTTCTGAAAACAAAGTGTTTACACAAACCTGAACATTTGTGGTTCTTGCAAAACTCTTATGAAGACATGATACGAACTTTACAAAATGTCTTCTTCGTATTCTTTTCAACTGACATTTATACAAAAAAGTGGCAAGTGCAAGTGCTTCAATGCCATAGATTAGAAGAATTTTTTGGCCCTATTGTTCCATTAAGGACCTTCAAATCCAAAGAACATTTCTGTTTATCAAAAGGTTCTTTGTAGTGGGTTCTTTATACTTCAAAAAGTCAACAAAGAATTGGTTCCAATTTAAGAATCTTTGATTGAATGATTCTTTGGGGAATTAAAAAGGGGTTTTCTATGGTATGGCAGTGAGGAACCTTTTGTATACCAAATACTATTTTAAGCACATATTATTGTTTTAAATTTACTTTACTAAAAATAAGTGTTTAAATATTACATATTTAATATATTGTTTTTAAGTATAGCCTATAAGAGTTCTGAGCTAAGCTAATTACCATTCAGACCACAATGAGGTTTCACACTCATCTCAGGAGATTTTTTTTACAAGTGTTCACTGGTTATGTTCAGCATCTATTTTGGTATATAGAAATTAAAAATCTGTAAATTAAAACAGAATAAGGAGAGGCTTTTAAGCATCATATTGGGGCAACTCCCATCTATTACACCAATTAGCGCTTAGCTGCAGCTAAAGCACCACAATGTGCTGCTCATATTCATGCAACATATTTTCTTTGTAACAGTATACATAACATATTTTGTTACACAAAATCACATGCCCAATGGCAATAAATCGTTGACAGATTAGCTTTAAATACAGATTGAGGCTTTTAAATAGTCGAATCCGTGATGTAATGGCATCTACTGTATACTTCTTTAACTCTTTTACTGTGTATAAAAGTGAGCAGTTGCCTCTCAACCCTAGACAAAATAGTGTTCCCTTGAAAATAATGTGGAAATTATAAGAGAACAGCTCCTCTTGGCAATTTGTTTCTAATGCAGTTTGTTTCTAATCTTCCAATCCATATAAGAAAAATCCCAAGCATGATCTCTTTAATATCTTAATTGTTTCTACATACTGTCCACATTAATTGTATGGCTGTAGTGTAATTTTGTCTTATTTGTCTATTTTTTAGATTTGATTAGATTTTTTTAAATTAAACATATAAAACCGCCTGAGCTAAGAAAGAGCAACATCTAAACAATAATGTTCCTTTATGATAGTGTTCCTTTAGAAATTGGTATGAATGTTTCCTTTGTGCCGTATTCATGTGCCGCGCTGCATGTTGAGATGACCCCCGCAAGCTGTCAGCGGTATGAATTATGACTGCGTGCCTGCGATGGATCGTCTGCGCTGTGCTGTGATGCAGGTCTCTGGTGCGTGTGCAGACTGGGGATGACCAAATGACTGTTCATCATCAGCACAGACAGAAGTTACAGTCCCGCAGGCCTGCCCAGAATTTCTCTCTGCCACTCTCATCCTCTGTCAAGCCATGGCTCTGTTGCCATGATAATGAATACAAATCTATCATCTGACTGTGTGCAATTGTGTCTCAGTGTGTTGCTCAAAATTGCAGAAGCTTTGTGTCAGAGCAGCAATAGTCTTCCTTTCAAAAAACTGCTTTATTGCACAAGAGTGACCTGCTTTTTGTCCTCCCTCTCTCTAAACTTTCATATGGTGCTCAATCACTATGAAACCATGTTATGAATGTTTATTATTTTCCAGCTATATTTGCACAGTTACAGTAATGGCTCCAGTTTTAGATAGTCACTTGTCGCTGACATATGTTTCTATATGTGGTGGCCGAAAGGATTAGTGTCTAGAATTCACAGGAGGCTCATATTCCTGTACCCTTGTTGCCCCTCTCTGTGGTTTGACTAAATCCTAGGCCAGCTCAACAGTCAATATCTATCAGTATTCATTTATTGTGTTGGAACCAAAGACAGTCATCAGAACTCAGAGATTACATATCTGTTTAAAAAGATGAGAGGTGTAGTTTGCACCTCTGTTACAGCATGGGATTTCCTCTACAGTCCATCTATCTATGGCACTCTGTTTTTATGTTCTCTGATGGTGTGATGCTCAATTTTTGTAGTGTGTTATGTTAAGTGCCAGTCTTCTGTGTTCAGCTGCTACCAACAAGTGGCACACCAGAAAAGTATCTAATGGCAGGAGTGCTATGCTTTTCAGCCTTATCTGAGATGAAGGATGTATGTGATGACAGGACAAAGTGTCTCTGACCTTCCCTCACCTCCCGTGTGTGCCTAATGATAGCAAGAGAGGATGATTAGAGAGGGCAAAAATGACCAAATGTAATAAATAGTGAGCAAATTTTTTAAATATATATCTTTTTTCAATGGGGAATGTGACAAATAGAAGAATAGGAGACAACACAGTAGAAATAAAAATAGGGTCCATCTGAGTCACATTTTGCAGTAGATATTAAGAGAGTGAGCGATGTACAGCCACGAAACAATTAAGAGACCATTTCAAAATTATTGTCAGTTTTTCTTAATTTACTATTTATAGGTATGTGATTAAATAAAATGGTCACTTTTATTACATTTTTTAACTAGTGACAACATTTCTCCCAAATTCCAAATAAAAATGTTTTTTATTTGCACTTACTTGCAGAAAATTGAAACAGGACAAACTGTTCAAAATAAAGATTTTGAATACTTAAAAAAACAAGTTCATATATTTAAAAAACAATACTAATGTTATACATGTATTTTAGGATCTGTTCATAAACTAATATGTGATGGAATAAGCACAAATTTCATTGCATTATCTTAGTCTTTCACATTGACTTTGTCATTCCTGAGGTTTGTTTCTGTTCAAATTTAACAGACACTGGACTTTTGCTACAATACATGCAGAAATGCCAATTAAACGCAAACCTTGAGTGGTCTCTTCATTTTTTCTGCGGCTGTATATGATCAAATGTATCCAAATAGCAAAAGTCTAACGTTTTTCTAAGTGCTTGTGGAGAAGGTATTTTTGATGGGAGACGTGATGTTGATATAGCACTGGTCAGCAGAAAGTCAACGCGCAGCTCTCTGTAATGTTTACACTGGAGTTGTCAATCATTTCTGACAGCTGACTGCTCCAATCATTCTTCTTTACTCTGCCTTTGGACCAATCAGGTCAATCCAATTACTGGCGTCACACTCTAATTGGCCAACAGTCTCACTGGCCATCACAATAAACTGAGTCATACACTGTATATCTGTGCAGAGGTTATGATCTGATGAAACAGAGCATACAGTTTTTGTTTCTGCAGAATCATTTTGATGGTAATGGATTTGGTTCCCTTTTTCTCATAGATTTTTGTCTCTAAAACACATGGGTTAATTCATTCAGTTCTGCTATGCATGTACTTAACAAGCTTCCTCGAGTGCATCTTTATTCAGTTGTCAAATTCAGTGTTGTTTTCTCTTTCTTGTTTGTGGTTGTGTTGTATAAAAATGCTTTGTAAACTCAGAGTCATGACAGTTTCCCTGGTGATCCACTTTTGAGACTCGCCATTTTTAGCTACATACACACTCAGCCTGAGGAAGAACATTCTAGTGTGAGTAATGTTGACTATCTCTTTGTCTGCTCAGGTCACACTGGCCTATGAGCTGAAGGGTCTGGTTTGTTGGCTCAAGGGTCTTCCTCTGACACTGGGGCTTCTGCATCACAAATACACAATGCTTTTGAATAGATGGTCAACTTTTTAGTATTATTCACCCACATCCCCATCAGTAAGGCTGAAAAAACCCTGTGGTGACACCAGACCAGAAATGTTTTCCTTTTTAACCATATTACAGCAGAATATCACTACGATTTTTTCATTATATTTAAAGTGGCCCTTATTGCATCACAAAGTAGCTTTCTCTCTCTTTCATGAGAAACCTGAGCTTGTTTTCTATTATATTAATTTGGTCAGTTTCCGGGGCAGTGAAAAATAAATATTCTTGATAAAGATACATGAGTGAATTCATTTATAAATCAAACACAATTAAGTCATAATTTCTGTTTCATGGGTTGAGCAAAGCTAAATTAAAATCTTTCCAAATACCACCTGCGGTCTACTTTGGGAATCTGAAATGGTAAAAACAACAAAAGATTCCCAGTTCTTATTTCACATGCCGTTTATTGACCACCAATGATGTACACGCATTAAGTCACACGTCAAATTATGAAAAAACAGTTCTTATATTTCACAACCCACAGCATTAAGGCAGAATGAGCCGTAGTTCTCATTCATCGTCCGGCGAGTCAAACAGGCAAAACCCACCGACAGCAATGAATGTGAATCAGGACCCAGAGCTATGACAGTAGATGCAGAATACAGTCTCTCGCTCCACTGACCAGCTGGGAGAGCTTCAGTCACCACAGCAGCCATCTTGGCCCAGCTCAGCAACAAAATGGATTCACACATGGCAGTCACAAGGTCCGTGTGGTCAGGGTGTGTTCAAGAGACAGGGTACACTCAACACGCGATGGTTTCTCTGATGTGCAAACTCACCGACAGCGTTGAATGTTCACTGTAACTCGCTCTGGTTGATGCACGCCTCCACTATTCCACATTTGGACAGGTGCATACAAAAAGACACCTGCACAGACATCCAAAGACAGCATAGACAGCATCTCGCATTACATGAAATTCTGAATTTGGAAAAAAGTCAGCAGTCTTGATTATGTTTGTTAACATTATCAAGGTGAGATGGCAGTTCTCGCGTGAGCACGTGGGACTGAAGGTCTGGTCATATGCGCATATGAGCTCGGCGTGAAGTATAGCGTGAGCTTTGTGGGGTCTATTATCTGATCGTGGGGGAAGGGAATGGAAGCTAAGAGCGAGCGGGAACGGGGGGTCGCCGATTGGAGAGAAAGAGAAAAATGGAAGGGGGAAGGAGAAATGTAAGGAGAGGGTAGAGGATTGGAGGTGGTGAGTGCATGTCTGGGCAAGGGGGTGTTGATCGATTCCAGGTTCAGCATTTCCAGACAGACCGAATGGCAAAGGTCAAAGGGTCTCATTTCCTATGAAAGAGGGGCTGTCTGAAACGCGCCTCGTCCGTTTGTGGGTCTGTCGGTTCGATGCGTGCGAAACTCTCTCACGTACGCATGTGCAAACAGACAGTACGATGTGGAGATCCGGTAGCAAGTTTGGAAGAACTTTAGGAGTGAATTGACAGCTATGCTTTTTGAAAGGGGTAAGACGTGGTTCTGGAGGCCTTCAACAATTATCACACACCCCATGTGTGGTATGCACAAAATGAGACCACCTATAGGTCCGGGGGGTGGGGGGTTGGATAATTTGCTTTTGAAGCTTTGGCTACATTAGCAGGAGAAAGTAATGGGTTCATATTTTACTAACCATCGCAATGAGAGATGCGGAAAAGAGGGGGAAGGGTCTGGAAGAAAAAATAAGGCTGCCATGACAGCCCCCTCCCCCACTTGGGACTTGAACTCATGACCCTCTAGTGAATGAGTTCATAGGAGACACAGCCAGTTTTGTGGACCCTGCAAGTTTTCTGAGAAACTTTAAAAGAATAGCCAGAAACTGATTTTCTTGGTGTGCAATACGCATTAAAAAAAACAAAAAACTCAAACTTATAAAACATTTTACAAGAATCATATGTTTCCAGCAATATAAAACTCCCCTTAAAATAAATTTGACATCAAAATGACATAAGACATAAAAACCAACGTAGTTATTAAATTGTAGCATTACAGAAGTCATAAAACACAAACACACTGACTTCACATTCTTTTGAAGAAAATAAACTTTGTCCTAACTAAACTTGTAAGAGTTTGATGTGAAGTTTACATTGAAGTGTATGTGTGTCTCTGGTCGATCATGTCAAGAAAATACAAAAGCTGGCCTGTCATTATTATACTGGTCACTGCTGTTGGTTTAGTTTTGGGTGCGAGAGGATTATTGATGAAAATGTCTGCAGTAATATGGATGGCCCTTCCCCCCACCCCCCACCCCCCCGTCTGGGTGACTGGGTGTATGTCTACCTGCTCCAGACTAAATCAATATTTTAATCCAATTGCCATTCACTTCCATAGGGATTGATATCACCTCAAACACACACACACGCATACACAAACCATTAGGAGACCATTATGTGAAATACATAGTAACACACTCTTTCCTCATACTAATGTTTACATCAAACAATTTGTCAAAGTTGAAAACTGTTTAGAGTTATACGAATAACTAAAAAACTGTCCCACAGTCTAAAACTAGCAAACACATGCAAACCCAACACTTATGCATGCCTTCGCAGGTAACATCACATGAAAATCTCTTGCAGTGATGTCCGACCGTATAAGCAACACTTGTCACATTTGTCAAATCATATTTGTATCACATTCTAATAGTGGTCTCGTGCATGACAATGCATCCTAATGGAAAATCGAATCTCCTTCGAGCACTAAAAGTCCTCTTGCATGCACTCAAACAGTCACAGTAAATCACAGGGTATACATTTAGGGAGGTGGCAGTGGTTTGAAAAGAAAAACACACTTACCATAGTGACTCTCAAAGAGAGCTTAGATGCATACACCCAGTCTGGCTTCAGCCGTTCTCTCTCTCTTTCTCTCTCTCTCTGCTCCCCTCCATATGTCGAGCTTGGTTGTTCCACCCCAGCATACTTCCACCGCAATCAATCCCTTGCTTTCCCCTCTTTGTGTTTCTCTCTTGTCTATTTTAAAACTCGTACTCACCTTCCACAGAAACATCTCTTTGTGAATTCTACGCCTCCTCTTTCTATTCTCACCTCTTCTGCTGGGCTCCTCGGCTTTCACGTCCCGGTGTCTTACTCTCTCTGTGTCTCTGTCCTCTAGCTGCTGTTAACTTAACTGCAGACGGTCTGGTGTGTACGAGAGAGAGAGAAGTGCAAACCGGGACACGCAGGCTGTGTCAGTTTGAATGAAAATTGTGAATGCTCTCCGCTTCCTTCTCCCACCCTCCCTCTCTCTCTCTCTCTCTCTCTCACTCACTTTTTGCTTCCCTCCCTCCTCCTTCTTCCCCACCCTACTCTCCTGCACACTCTTTTTCTCTCACTCTCTTTTGGGTGTCTGTATTTCCTCCCATCTTCAAACATTTTCACACTCTAGACAGACATTTATATTTTTATACTCTCTCATCTCTCTCTCTCTCTCTTCTCCACATTTAAACACACACACATTCATGCTTTCCTCGCTGTGTGCCAGACATTTAACCCTTCGCTTTCTGTGAGCCACTACCCTAAAAATAGTTTGTGCAGCATTGTGCTTTAGGGCTTAATGAAATGCATATTAAAGTATCATTCGTTTTTTTATTCTCACACATTGCCCATATTTGATGAGGAAGAATGCTTTCATCGTTTTTACATGAAATTAAAATGAAAGCTATCAATCTTAAAGGGGTTTGTATGCTTCATTCACTATATTCCAAATTGTCACACAACAGCTTTGGGTGAAAAACAGACCAGAACGTCACTAGCCTTTTAAACTTTAAATTCAACTGTAGATTAATTATAGATTTGAAAGTTACTTACAACCCAGTAAGCACACATATGTCTCCAATATGTCTGGCTCATCTGGAAAGCATCACATTTTAATTACTGTGTACAAACATCTGATAAACATCTTAAAGAGAGCCGATTCTAATTCCAGCAAGACATCTGCTGAGCCTCCTCATAACATCAAACTTTTCAAACACACAGATGAGCAAACAATCTAAAAATTACATTTTCCAAATGAAAACACATACCAAATAGGCGTCTTTGGGCGAAGTACATGTGCTACCAGAAAAGAGTTGAATGAAAGACACATAGCTTTTTCCCCACAGACAGACCACTGAACTCAGACCACTTTTACAGGCTGCATTAACGGATCCAGTGTCTGGTCGTGCTGACGAGCCTTTAACCTCTTCCTCCCCCTCATTCTCTCCATCCATAGTTACATATTGATCAGACGTAATGGGAGGGGGTGGTGGAGTTATGGTCACTAGGGTCAGCGCTTAGGCTAGACTCCTTCACCCCTTACGAATGACCCATCACCCCTCTCCCAGCTTGTCCTCGCCGACCCCGAGTCCCCCCTCCTTCAACAGGATGACCACTGATCAGTCTCAGCCACTATATCCATCTGACATTGGTAGCAGAGGATGCATAGAGTGACAGTCAATAGTCAATAGAGGACAGGTTGAGGAAAGGTGGGGGAGGCTTTGTGTTGATGGAGGGCCGGATCGAAGGATAAACGAGGAAGGAAAGCTAACATAGTACATGCCAGAAACTATTGAGCCTTCTTTTGAGGTTTTACTTGTGAGGATAAAAGCATTGTTTGATATACAAAGATTTCTTAAAAAGATAGCACACCACCCAAAAAAAATTGTTATCATCTACTGACTTTTCTGTCATTACAAATTATATTATGGAGCACAAATGAGGTTGATTTTTTCATATAATGAAAGTGAATGGTTACTGGGGCTATCTGAAGAAATTGCTGTAAAAACAGTAATATTCCAGCAGTTAGGGTGCCAGAAAACACGTAAAATAAAACGATTTTATTTTTAAATAACTAATAAAACATTATAAAAACATCTGAAAAGTAAAATGACATGTTTTTCATGTTATTTTACATCCAACTTGTGAATTTGCAATTAATGTCAAAAATACATGAAAATTCTGTCAAATAAAATGTACAGTTTTTATTGTGATTTGTAACACGAGCTTGAGCAAACTAACGTTTGCGACGAACTATCCCTTTAAGTAAAATTGACTTCAAAATAAAATCTTTCATACTATGAAATCAAGGTTAAAAATCCAAGAGTACTGGTTTCACCATATTCCTAATTGTTTTGGAAAAAACAAGCGTGGAAATAGCAACCCTAACACAACATTTTTTGAAAAGTAAAATGAAATGTTTTTCATATTATTTTACACCCAGCGTGTAAATTTGCAGCTAATTTCCGCCATTTAACATTTTTAAATGTTCAAAAATTTAAATTCTTTAAAATAAAACTGTAAAATTCAAACTACAGTTTTTACAGTGTAGATATGTAACATGAGGGTGAGCGAACAAAACTGATGAATTTTCATTTTGCGGACTATCCCTTCAAGTAACCTTGAAAAATAAAATCTTTCATACTATGAAATAAAAGGTTAAAAATCCAAGAGTACTGGTTTTACCATCCTCCGATCATTTTGCATTTGGAAAAAACAAGCGAAAATACCAACCCTACCTGAAAACCATGGTGGACTTCCACTCCGTTGCTTTCATCTGCCTAGTTATCTCAGATCAGTGAGCTTGAAGGCAATACAACAGGCTGGGGACAGCACTTTAAAAGCACTGGGACGCAGGAGTGAGTGGCTCTTGTAGACAGCAGTATACTGTTAGCAAAGCTCCTCCATTTTAGCAATCAAGCAACGTTTAGGTCCCTGTGGACACTCTGATGTACAGAGTGCATCAGTACATTATGAGGATCGAGGCACATCAGATACCACTGCCCGAGGCTAAAGCAACATCCTCTGACCAGCTGAAAAATCTTTAGTGATTAGATAACAATGGTGTGATCATTTCAATATACAACAGTAAGACTGAAGTTAAAAGAGGATCAGTATGATTTTAGATGGTCTTTGCCGGAGGCAAGCCAGAGGTCTTCACTCATTAATACTCATCTCAAGTGACATTCGATATTTTTGACAGGCGGTTTGTAAATGCACACTAATGACATTATTATTTCAACATTGACCCCGTCATTTACGTAGCAAGGTTAAGTTACGTAGATAAGCCCCATGTCAAATGGACTCCCACACATTCATTAGTGTATCTTGAGTGCTTGACATCATTAAGTGCATACATTACTTTACTTTCACTCTTTTACAGAGACTAGCGCTCGGATCGTATTCTAACTCGACATGAACAGGTTAAACAGCATTTACTACAGCTGCAATCACACAGTGTTCACATTCTTTATTGCAAGAGACCTGAATGAACAATCCTCTCCAGGAGCTGAGATACCAATCAGAAAAAAAGAGCAGAATGCAGCTTCATGAGCCGGCCAATCGATACCGCCCATCTTAGAAAGGACTGCACGGGGATAGAGCCAGACTAATGGAGGAAGACAAGCCAGAGAGGAAGAGTAAAGAGATTAATCTGAAAGAGGATTTCCCTTGGAAATGAATCAAAGTTCCCCTCTGACATAGCAGGTCATTTAGAGGTAATGCGATTAATGGAAATAATTAGCCCTGTAAGCCTTTTGAACAGGCAGAAACGACTTGAATGGTTACTTATCAAAAAACGCCAATGACCTTGTATGCAGAGAAAAAATATAGTTATCGAATTGGTGCATCTGCAGCATTGAGGTTACAAATTAAATGTTTCTTTATGTGCCAACAGTCCACAGACTCAAGACACTCTGAGTGTCTTTGAGGATGAGCATGTTTTTTATTTTCATTCAGACATTTTGACTTAAACAGAGAATAAATGGGGCATTTGCTTTCTTTCACAAAGACAAGAAATTGAAATAAAAAACACAAGAATTTAAAACTAGGTTACATCAGTTTACAGTTATGTGCCATCACTCCATTTAAAGAACGGCATTTCTTGCAATTGTTCAATTCTTGAAGTTTCCACCTATTTCAACATATTTAGCAGAAAATAAAAAACTTGACACATTAGAATACCACTTCTTCTATTTACTTTTAGTTTATCAGTCAACGCAGATAATCTGTGCAATCATGCTTGTCAAATACAAGGTGTAGTATTAAAGTAAACATAATTAAAATAAAAAAATGTCTCTACACAGTACTGCTCATTTGTTTTCCATCACCAGATGTCTCCACCTTTGTCTGTACACCGTCTGACGCAATGCTCTCGTCCTCCATCACCACCGCCTTCCATGAGTCCTGATGCAGTTTTTCATTCCTCTCCGTTATCTCGGGTGACGGTGGAACTGTAGCCACCAGAGTGGGAGGCAGATGTCTGAACTCCTCTTCGTTAATATCATAATCCTTCATTTTACGATCAAGCATCCACCAGCGTCCCGCAAAGCCCACATCCAGTACCCGTTTGGGCAACTCAGCCCAGGGCACAGAAATCGCAGAACACTGTGCTTCATATAGACTGGAAACAGGGTCGTAGTCTGTGTAATAAGTCAAAGAGGCAAAGCCCAGACTGGCATAGCGCAGTCTGCACTCGTTTCGCAGTTTCACCAGGTTCTGGACATGCCCATCTGAGGTGCCACTGCGTATCCATGGTGACAGGAGAGCCAGACGGTTTGAAGTTTCTAGAAGGCAGGTCTCAAAGGAAGAATCATCGGGGTTGGTGTAATAACAGGCATACATTCCTCCAAGCAGACCTAAGTAGACAGAGGCTTTGAGGGGTCGATCTCGGGCCCCCAACACCACCTCACGACAAGCCTCCTTATAATCACCTAAGAGACTGCGACACCACACACCTAAAGACAGTAACAACAGCATCTTGAGGAGTGATCAGCAACTAAAAAAATGGTCACATTAAAAAGATTTACATTCATGCTGTTTAGCCAGAGGAGAACTGCCCCTCCAACGGAGACTGTATTATTCTACGGTACCCCATCATCTTATTGAGTTTTATACGCCCTGATAGCTGGATTAAATCCATAATTATTGTGATTTTTAAATCATAGAAATGATCACAATAGTTTGCGCGCTAAACCTACATAAGAATAACTTATCAGCAGTTATGTTGAAAGCAGAAATTTTAAATTAAAACCGATCTTTCATCTTACCTGCACGACTATTGATCAGTCTTTGCCACCTCGTGCCCTTGGATGTCACTGCGGCTGCTGTAGAGCACCATCTCTTCATCAACCACGAGGCGGCCATGTTAGCAGATGAACTCGTGAAAATCCGATAGTTCATAGTTCACGGGAGAAGTAGGAAGAACTTTCAGCAAATGACAGTTTCCAGCCGTGGCTCATTGTAACAATGCTAAACGACGAAACTGATGAGCCAACATGGCGACAGGCACAGTACGTAGAATATTATTGTTCCGGTAGGGAAACAGAATATTGCCTTTCACGTTCCGCCATGAATTGTTGTGAACCACGACTTACTTATTTAAGACCTCTCATATATATATATATATATATATATATATATATATATGTATAAGCACATCGACATGCGTACAAAATATAGGCAAACATACAGTCACAAGTGTCACATTTTGTAATCAGTAAAAACAAAGAATACACATTTAGTTCCGGCTGTGGTCCGGTCACGTGATCCTGTTTTGACGCGCCGCCGTAACCGTGCAGGTGACGTGGAGTATGGAGAAGATAATGATAAATGTATTAAGACGGTATTAAATATATCATAACTGTTATCAGATCTGTTAAGACCTTTTGAATCTCCCTTCGTCAAAAAATTCAGTCAAATATCATCAGCGCTAACTAAACGAGTGTTTCTTCCTGGTATCTTGTAACGAGCTTGAAGTTGTCAGAGTCAACATTGACATACTGCACCGTGCTGTAGCACCTGGTAAGTAAATTAATCAGCTGTTACGAAAAATGTCTATTTTTTATTTCGAGATTAAACGAAGACGTTCCGACTGATAAAGAATACTACAAAACAGAAATTAAACGTCGTTTTACTTTAGTAACCATAGTTTAGCTATGGTATTTGTTGTAAAAAAAATATAGTAAAAATGAACATGATCTCACTTCAGGAACAGTACTTAGTTACGTCATTTCATCTTTCCTCACAGACAGTATTCACATGACAACCCTTTGAGAGCTCTCCTGCAGTCTTCAGTCATGGCTAGTCCTGATGATTTAAAGTTTCAGGGTAGGCTTCTCAGTATTCCCTAATATGTGTCTTTTTCTCATGTGTCTCCATTAATCTCCATTCTGTATCGTTCCAGAGTTTGAAGAGGCCACAGATCTGCTATCTTCAAATCCTGGAGCATCAACCCTCAGCATCTCCAGTCCCGGTACCGGAGCCTCCCCTGGAGATGTCAGACTCGACCTATCAGATGATGAAGAGAACCAGCAAGAGAATTCAGAGGTGAGTTGCAAAACAAAGGGAACTGTAAAAGAGTAATATGTAGCTGCTTATTTAACATGCATTTAAGACAGTATATTACAGTGTTATGTTGGTCAACCAATAGGTTGTTTATTGTACCCACAGCTTCTTGGAGGTGAAAAACAAACCGGTGGATTTTGGACTTTTGAATACTATCAGTCATTCTTCAACGTAGATACAGTTCAGGTACAGGAGGAAAATATTGAGTTTCATACTGCATGACCTGAATGATGCATCATTTGGCTTTCACACATGGTTTTTAGACATCTTAGTTTGCTTGGTCATTTACTTGGAAGTCCTGCAACCGTAGTGCTGTTTATTTATAATGTTCATGATGTTTCTGTGTATTTCAGGTTCTGGATAGGATAAAAGGCTCAGTTATACCTTTGCCAGGAAGAAACTTTGTCAGACACCACATTCGAAGTAACCCTGATTTATATGGTAACGCGCCTTATTAGTATCCTTAATTTCACACAACACCTCTTCACAACATGGACAACCTTTTTTTGTTTTACGTTATTTACATTTATTCATTTAGAAGACTTAAATGCGAAACTTTGCATCATGTGTATTATGTGTCGTGTTGTCACTCTTCTATCAGGTCCATTCTGGATCTGCGTGACTTTAGTGTTCTCAGTGGCGATCATGGGGAACCTCTCTACCTTTCTGAGCAAGAGGGGAGACCCAGACTTTCACTACAGACCTCAGTTCCACAGAGGTAAGTTAGACTTTATTCAGTAGTAGACATTCTCATGTCTTTCAATGACTTAAAATGCTTTATTTCTATTTTAGTCTCAATAGCCGCAGTTACTGTGTTCCTCTACGCATGGCTGGTACCTCTCGGAGTTTGGGGATTCCTGACATGGCGTCAAAGTGTTGAGAGGCAGATCAGTGGATATACGTTTTTAGAGACCGTGTGTGTCTATGGATACTCCCTTTTCATATATATTCCTACCTCTGTAAGTAAAGGATAGTTTAAAAAGTGTCGGCAAACTAAATCATATCAAACCAACAAGACTTACTCTTTCTGTTTTAAGATATTATGGGCCATTCCCTTCAACTGGATGCAGTGGCTGTTGATTGTTGTTGCCATGGTGATCTCTGGGTCAGTGTTGGTCATCACTTTCTGGCCGACTGTTCGTGATGACACCAAACTAACAGCTTTTGCTACCATGGCAGTTATAGTGTCACTTCATGCCCTTCTGGCTATTGGCTTCAAGGTAACAATTACTGATTTCTCAGGTTCTGAAGGAACATTCTGGGTTAAGTATACCTTGATCAAAACCTTAATTCATGATTTAGCAAACATGCTTGGTGTGAATGGGCCTTAATTGGCTCAATAGTGCAGACCTGTTTCCTGTGTATTTTTATTTGGTTCTGTGGTATTTGATAGCGTTGCACATATGCTAACAATAGAGTTCAATTTGCATCTAATCCAGAATGCTCCTTAAAAACACTCCCTCCTTCTAACACAAAATGGCATTTGATTATTTTTACACCGGATGTTTTCCTCTTGCATTCCAGATGTACTTCTTCCAAACGGCAACATACACAGGATCATCACACCCCGCACAACACATTACTCCAGCCTCTAATCACACATCATCTACCGTGGGATAATCTCATTTACAAAACTGAAGCCTATGAGTCTTGAGATTAAGAGGACATGGAAATGCATGATGAATGTGTAGTAATTATGATCAATGAGCAGTGGAGTTTTTCGGGTTAGTGTGCTGACACATGCATTCCTAGCAAACAGATGCAAAGTGTTACCATTCTGCAACTAATCAAGCAAATGAAATAACTTAATTTAGATCAAGTAATATCACCATAATAATTTAAATATTAATTTAAACATTTGATTTTGTCGTGAGTTTCGAAGGTTTTTCTTAATATTAAAAAGGCTTACCTACTATTATTTTCCTAGTGTTATTTACCTATATTCATTTGTTACCTTTAAAGTATAAGACATATGAAAAGATGTTTTTCATTTAAATTTCGTTTGGAACATTAAAGCTGCAAGGAACCCAAATTGATTTGTACATTGATCTGACATTACTGTGAAGTGATAAGATGTAAGGTTTGCCTTATAACCCCTGACTGCTTTTCCTTACGTTCTTAACGATCTCTCATGTCTCTGTAAATTGAGAGTAAAAGTATCTGTATTCTATATTTCCTTTTTCTTGTTCAGTTTTGTGTTTTGACACTGTAAGGTGGTGAAAAATGTGGGAGAAGAACCACCACCCACTGGCCCAATGGCGGAGTCCAAGTGGCGTGGCTAAGGCATGCGTGTTCTGTCTTTCCCGCGCTCTGGGTTGTTATTGTTAACATTATTTTAATGTTGTGCAATATTATCTGACTCCAAGATAAAAGGAAAACCTTGTTGAATTATATTGTTTGTATTTTGGTTATTACGTTTGATAATAATCGTGAAATTTGGACATGTTTAATTCTCCTGCTCAAGTCAAGTCAACTTTATTTATATAGCGCCTTTTACAATTTTCATTGTTACAAAGCAGCTGTTCATGAAACATATTGACTATAAGCAAAACATTAAGGTTTTACAAGTAAAAACAAACAAAAGTGAACACACACAGAAAACAGACACACCCACAGGTTCATACACACCCACATGCATAAAACACAACTCCACACGCACAGTGCACTCACACACACACACAGCGTGGTTATCACAGAGAAGCATGTGGGCCCCCGGTCAGGCAAACAGTGCAAAATGGTGGCGAGGAACCCAAAACTCCAATGGAGGAAAAAACCTCATGAGAACCAAGGCCCAACCAGGGGAACCAGTTCCCCTCTGGCAAAAACTGCAGCATCTCTACAAGCTCGACAGTGCTTGCTCAACTAGGCTAAATAAAAAAGAAAATAAACATAGTAAAAAAGGTAGATAATAGTTTTAATATGATCATTAATAATCTAATAGCAGTTGACATTTTTGAAGTGAGGACTTGTAGGGGTGTCGCTTCACTCTTTCAGCTTTACCATCTCAGCTCTTGTCAGGTCGCCGCTTCCCTCTCTCAGCTCTACCACCAAGTCTGGGCATGGACTGCATCCTGCTCGTTGTGGTAGCCTCGGCACAACGAGAAAGACAGCTGAGAGTAGAGTACTGTTCTGCACTCTTTGATGCAACAAGTACATCAGTTGTTATGGGAAATGTTCCTGTTCTGGTTGATCTAACTAATGCAGCCTAAACCCTCAGAGGATTTGTATTATGGAAGTATAGTGTATGCAAGGTTGTAAAGATGCATCTTTAATCTAGATTTAAATTGACAAGAGTGTGTCTGCCTCCCGGACAGTACAAGGAAGACTGTTACAAAGTTTAGGCGCTAGATAGGAAAAGGATCTATCACATTACCAACTGACCGAAGCCCTGAGAACGTAGTGAATGTGAATGACTGTAATACAAAAGAAGCTCACTCAGGTACCGAGGAGCTAAACTGTGTAGGGCTTTATGGGTAAGATTTTAAAGTTAACGCGTTGCTTAATAGATAACCAGTGCAATGTTGATAGAACCGGGCTAATATTTGTGTATGAACACGAGCTTAGCTGGAGTTTTGTAATAGGCCCACAGGACAGCCACCTAATAGTGCATTACAATGATTTAGTCTTGACAAAATGAATGCACGAATTAGCTTCTCTTGCATCTGATAGTGACAGCATATGACGTAGTTTAGATATATTCTTAAAATGGAAAAACGTGGTTTTCAAATGACAGATTACTACCGAATAAAACGCCAAGATTCTTTGCTGATGACTTTGTTTTTATGGAACATCCGTCAATAGTTAAACAGTACTCATAGTTGTTACGTATGGCGGTTTTCGGTCCAATAAGTAACACTTCTGTTTTGTCCGAGTTAAGTGAAAGTGACCTATTTGTCAGGTATGGTGACCCATACCCGAAATGTGACCTCTGCATTTAACCCATCCAGAGAGTAGTGAACACACGCACAGCAAGTGGTGAACACACGTACATCCGGAGCAGTGGGCAGCTATCACTGCAACACCCGGGGAGCAAGTGGGGGTAACACGCCGGCCCTGAGAATCAAACCTTCTGGTCACGAGTCCGACTCTCTAACCATTAGGCCACAACTGCCCCTATTGACTATGCAATCCATTGTTCTATTGAACTGCTGTTTCGAGGCATCGAGGAAATTGAGTTGAGTTTCAGCATAACAGTGAAAGAACTCCTTGTCGAGGTCTTTAGGGTCAAGCTGGGGTTTTTTGACAAGGGGCCATATAACAGCCACCTTACGTGCTTTAGGCACATATTCGAGTGTCAGAGATGAGTTAATAATGCAAAGAGGAGGATCTATAATTTCTGGGAGCATATCTTTTAGTAGATTTGTAGGTATAGGGTCTAGCATGTATGTTGTTGATTTAGATGATCTAATGATTTTAGACGGTTCACCGTGATCTACGGTAGAAAACAATTGCTCTTAGACGAGCTGTAGTTAGTTTGTTTGATCAGCTAGTGTAGCCTCTGGTTGCGTAGTTATCATTTTTTCACCAGCCTTACAACACTTTAATATAAACTATATTCATTCATCCGATTCTCATTTCGCTTAGATTCTCATGCCGGCCGTCTAGTGCCAAGCTGTTAGCCGGATCTCTAGAATTCTCAGCTGGTGCGTCTCTATGGTCCACCTAGACAGGATCCTAGTCCGTCACTAACTTGAACAGGGATTTGCGGTAGCTTCACCTAAATACTCGCACCAAAACACCCTTCCTCCACACAACAACAATTTACATTATAAAGGACTCGGTCCTGGATCTGATCAGGCCACAAATGTGCATTTACATGAAGACACACCCTCAACAGTGAGCAGAATATCTTTAAACCCTCAAACCTGTTGTGAACTGCTCAACTGCTGTGGACATTTCGAATGATACCAAACATGCTGAAGATTCTTTGTTCATATAAGATATGGTATTTGTCAAATCCAATTCACGGGTGAGCTTTGAAGTGCTCCGAGTTGAGATGGATAGAAAGAGGAGAGGGGAGAAGAGAACAGATGTGAAGGTGAGAGTTTTCAATCATCGTTCATTGTTGTATGGAGATGGAGATGCAAACTCTGTAGGGAGTTCATTGTATTGGGTGAAGCTCTGCGTTTCTCAGGATGTGGACACTTTTGGTGTGGACACTGTGGAATAAAGGAATGTTCGTCAGGGTAAACCAACTACTCTAGACTTGAAATTGTTGTTCACTCTCAAAGTCAGAACATTTTATTCCTTTGCTTCACCGAACGCATACATAAAAATCACCCGTTTCAGGTCACCCCAAATCATCCCTATGTTCTTATATTGCTTCACACCTGCATGTCTTTTGTATAAAATTTTAAAGCTGCTTTTTATCCGTACAGCGAAAATGAACACTAACACATGGTTGTCAATACAGATCATTTTCAAGGACATAAAAGCATCATAAGAATCTGTTGTACGTCTTCTGAATAGATACAGTATCTTTTTGTGAAGTTGTAATTGTAAATGTAAAATGAATTTATTATTGATTATTATTAAAAGATTGCCATTATTTTGAAGACTTTCAGAGAATAACTGCTTTTGTTATCCATTTCTCACACAAAGCTATCTTATGGCTTAAGATGACTTGAATATAGTTCAAAGCTTTATTATGGTACATTTATGTCGTTCTTGGTTTAACACCGACAGACTGTTGTCACAAAAAACAGCTTTGATGTTCTGAAAATATATTTTTGTTAACTAAAGACAAACAGGTGTCAAACAACATGAGGTATGTAAACTAAAGTTTTGTTTCCGAGTAAACCAATCCATAGATTGGCACTGCATTTACTTTTCAGGAATCAGACAATACCCATTTGTGTGACCGGTTTACAAAACAGAAACACACAAAATAACCTTTAAAAAAACAAACGCCACTATAAGCAGCCACACATTTCGGGACTTCTCCAACATTTAATTTGCTCCTTTTTGTCTGTTGCTTTTTTGTGAAAGAAAAAGTGAATTCTACAAACTAGCGGACATGGTTTCTTTTATCTCATGATCGCTGCTAAATCAAACCAAATGAACTGAATGTGTGTGACTGGAAGCAATGCATATAACTTCAAAGTCTTTGATGGGGCTATCATGTGCCTGGTGTGGGAGGGGAAGGATGGAGAGGGAAGAAACCCGAGTTCTAGCTAGTCAAGTTGCTCATCTTCTCCTTCCTTCAACAAGTCTTACAACACGCAGAAGTTGACAAGAAAGGGTTCGGGGGTGTAAACTAAGATACTGCAATTCCAAACAGTTTCCTGCTGCAGTGGTCAGCATGTCCGAAGACATCCTTCTGTATTCCTTCCCCCGGAGCTGAATGTCCTTCCCAGCACTCCACAGTCCTCCTTGGCTGGTAGCAGAGGGTTTGGGGCTGGTCTTTTTTCCCTGAAATCTGTCCTTATAAATTGGCTGACTAAATTAATTTGCAGTCAATTTTTAAAGGGAGTCAGATTAGCGTCATTTTGGGGTAGGGGACTGACAAACCATGCCAGAGTCACCTTAGGAAACACCAAACAACACACAAAACAATCTGGGACTGCACTGCATTAAAACACACGCGATGAACACAGTCAGAAATAGAATGAAAGTAAGACAATCTCCATCTATGCTGTGGTCGTCTACAGGCAGGTTCCACCAGTACCGTGCTGGTAGCCGAAACAGCATGTGTCCATCTCTTCTGGTGAACGATGGTAGGTTACAAACATCTAGGTGGTCGTCTAAAGCCCATGCTGAACGAATAAAGATGCTAAGGCCAGTTGATGTCGTGGATAACGTAAAAGCCGACAGTTAACGGTTTCAATTGATCATAAATTCACATCCAGTCATTGACAGCATTTTTGCAGCTAAAAAGGTGGGAGTTTGTGAATTAAGAGGGAAGGAGTGCACATGAACGCATTCATAAAAAAAAGTCTTGTCCCGCGGTCAGCGTTTTTCCATCCGATTCCTTTTGCATTGGGTGTCGAGTCTGTTTTGTGCTTCACAGCATACTTGCAAACAAGTTCTGCCTCCTAGTGGCTGGTTGTGGAGCAGACGCCGCGTTGGTGGTGGTGGAGGAGAGGGTAAGATGAACAGTTACGCACCCTGTTGACAGGTCTGTGCGTGCTGACGTTGTAGGGCTGCGGGACGGATATGTACAAATAAAACACCAGTGAGAGTAAGAGATAGAATTTAGAATATATATATACGTATACATGTATATCTATATATAGAGAGAGGATAAAGTGATGGTCAAGAGACTGGTGCACTGGTTTTGGTATTTTAAATTTGGCTGCGGTTGGTTTGTAGAGGGGCCGGGGTAGGGGTGGGAGTTCTGGACATGCAGAGGCCATCCGTTGGCCTTAGCTCCCGTAGTGCATGGTGTTGCTGGGGATGGCCATAGGAGACGCCATGGAGATCGCTGGGCCGCCCATGGTGAACTGGTTGGTGACGGGGTAATAAGGACTGCTGCTGCTGGGACCCTGCTGGGCAGTTGTGGCCCCTGAGGAGAGAAGAAAACAAATATCCATGTAATGTCCATGACAAATCGGACCACACACTTACATTACACAGATATAAAAAGCTACATGGAAAAGAGCTTTATAGTCGTGTTTATAAACAGAACTTGTACCATGAGAGCAGTTCGCCTTACCCTGGACGATTCCTGTGCTCATGATGGATCCCATTCTGGAGTGAGTGTGATTCACAATCCCTGTGTTTACTGTCGGTGGAACAGAAAACCCTCTTTAATTTACAGTGAACATGTATACATATAGCTTATGTGACAGTTTGTGATTATAAATCAAACTCGAGTACTCAGTTTACGAAACTCTGTAAAAGATTTTTAGAAGAATGCATATATTAAAGGGGTCACGTTTTCATTTAATGCATTCAGCTGATGACTGAAAGTTGCGGAAAGTTAATGTCAATACAAAAACCCTGACGATATGACCCCTTTAATATCATTCGATATTTTCCATCTTAGTTTTTGACAATGTCTCAAGGGGGTCACACACCGGACAAGAAGCACAGCACCACAGCATATTCCGCGTGTGTAAACTCAAGTTCAAAGAGTACTTCTGGTGCAAGATTTTAACTTTTTTTAGTTTTAACTTAATTTGTAGTCTATTTCTGTATAGATAACTTTTGAATTTCTTGTACATGTTGTTTATATGGTAGAAGTCAACTATGAAAGCTTTTTCTCAATTATTTCCTGTAGTCTCAGGGTTGCAGGATAAATCGTAAAAAACAACAACAGCATGCGATTAAGCAATTTACGAAGATATTTTTTTTAGCAGTTCTGCAGTGAAGTACGGTTAAATGCTGCTGCATCTGAAAGCCAGAGGGCGCTCTCACACAGAAACTCCACATAGGTGCCACAGAAGAAGTAAAACATGACAAGTAGCTCCAGGAAATGCTTATGAGGATCTGTTTTCAAGCCTTCTCAGCCCCTTCTCTTCATGATAATAACGTATATTTATAATGATGATGTTTGACGGGTGTTGCTTTTTCAAATGCACCTTATAAGCGATTCAAACTCATAGTGATTTCAGATCGGGCAGAACTTCCTACTGATCAAAGAGCCGTGCTTCCCAGACAAGCTGCTCATAAACACAACCAACGGGTCGATTTACACCATATTGAATGAAAATCGTGATTAATCGTGCAGCCCTACACCATCTGTTTGATTAAAAGAACGTAGAGCGACGCAACACTGTACTTCTCATATGTGTGTAAGTGTGAGTGTAATATCCATACGTGCATGCGTATCTGTACCAATGGGGATGAGATTGTTGTGGGAGACTGTTGAGCCACTGCCACCAATGACAGTGCTGAGGTCATAGGCTGCAGGCATCCCTGAAACAGAGCGAGAATGAGCAGACAGAACTCAACAAATTACACAACACAACAATCCACAATGAAGGGACGCTCAGCTCAAGTCCTGTAGGGCCACTGAAAACTTTAGTTTCTAATAAACACCCCATTATGGAATATCAATCTGGAATGGGTAAGATCATCAGGAGTGTTTTTTTGGGGGTTGAGATAAAGCTGGTAGGTCAATGGCCCGCCAGCACCAGAGCCGCATGGCTATTCTGTAACTTGTAAAAGACTAAATTGGTGACAGACTAAAGATACTTTCTTGTGATGTACACGTGTGCTGATGTACCTGACACACCCATGCCTTGGCTCATGCTGTAGGTACCCCCAGTATTCCACATGTTCTCTGAGGGAGAGCTATAGTGTGATCCTGGAGGCGGGGTCGGCGTGGTGCCTGTGTACCTACAAAACACAACACAATATAAGCAACACATGGCTACATCCTCCTATCATTTTCTTTGGCCGGAAAGCAACGCTTCTACTTACCGGAAATAGGGATTCTTGAGATCAAGTAGATTACTGGACTTGGAGCCTGTCTGGTCCACTTGGGCAACAATACTAATGTCATAGCTTTGTCTGTGAGAGGAATTAAGAAGGGAAAAACAATTTACTATTTTTATGAAAAAGGGAAAGTCCCACCTTGAGGGTTAACAGAAGAGGTGTGTGTCTTCACCTCTTGTTGGCCATTAAAATAACAGTGCCTGACATTGTGTCTCCTGCTTTAGCGAAGAGGGGCGACTGAAGCAGACAGCGAACCTGGTACCAGTGAGTCAGGGGTTCTGTGGGAGCTGTGGAGAGCCATACAGATATCCTGTACAGACACAGACAGACAAACACCACATTTCAATTCAATTCGCTTCAGAGAGAAGCCGTAAATATGAATGGTCACACAACTGGAATTCATTCACATTTATACTTTGTGGAACATTATAGATCACATATGACTGTGGAAACAGAATCTCAAAGTATCACACTTTCCAAATACAGGTATCATAATGTTTTTTTACGCTCTGAAATTGGTTTCAGTTTGTAAAAATGTTGGCTTACGTGTGAACACATGAAAAATATGCCAACCGCTCAAGGGCACTTACTTCTCCCACTCATGTAATTGCAAACAATGTTGGCCGTTACAGAGACTAATGACACATAATGACAGGCGTAGATGAGACACCTATTCAAGTTTTACTGAGATGACAGAATGAAGGGCATATTAACTACTACCAACTACATCATAACACTAAAAGGTCTTCAGATTTACGTTAAAAAAAAAAATGGTGTGGGTCAGGCCCGCCAGAGAGGGTGTGAGAGATCAGTAGAAAAAATTACAATGGTAGTCAAAAGTGGTCCAGAACTGTTTGCTTTCCTACATTCTTCAAAATATCTTTCTCTGTGTTCATCAGCACAAAGAAATTCATACAGATTTGGAACAACTCGGGAGTGTGTGAGTAAATGATGAGGTGTTCCTTTAAGACAACGAATCCAATTCGTTCGTAGGGGGTTCGTAGATTATTTTTAAACAGGTTTAGCCAAGTATGCCCCAAAAGATTTGAGAATCACTGGTTTAATTGTCCCTTTCAATGCATTTCCCCAAAAATGAAGAAATAGGTTCAGTTAAAAAATTTTTTTTTAAGTATATCTGAGGCCAGAGACAGTTTAAATGCAGCACAGACTGAATTTCTTTTTCACTTGGTCCACATGCGGACCTTGTAAAGGGGACCAAGTTCTTAAAAACAAGGGGATGAAAACAAGGGGATTTGTGGGAACTTACACTGATCCCACGAATGCCACATCAAACCAGAAAGCCAGTCCGTGCACAAGGCCTGAATGCATCATGTGGAATTTAAAGGGAATTTCTATCCTGCAAAGACAAAAAACAAGGAACAAATAAATACGACAAAGACTCCGCTAACAAACTTCCTGTTGTGGTAACTTCATATCTTACATAAATTTTAAAAACCATGCATTTGGTGAAATCCATACTTGTAAAGGTCCTCTTCTTTAGCTTCTAAAAAGTTGACTGTGTATTTGACTGATTTGGCCATCAAGATCCTGATATCAAAAGTGTCCTGAAAGAAATAAGATCAATAAGAAATGGCAGGATAGCATAATATAACACTCTGTTTAGGATGATGAAGCAGTCATATAAATCAGGATAATAAGCTGTTAGGCCTCCTGTCACGGGCTGATTAACGTAGACTCACTTTCCTGCCTTGGCTTGAACTCTGAAGGCTGCTAGTACAGCAGCCCTTAAAGTCAAACCAGTTCAGCAGATCAATGTCCCAGCAGTGTAACACTATTACAGACATCACAAATGTCTGCACAGCGGACTACTGCTGGATGAATGACAACTCACAAGGTGTAAACTAAACATTTTATATACAAAATGCAGTTCTTTTAGCCTCTTCTATTAGCTCACAGAAAGTGGAAAAAGAACACGAGATGAAAATAAACAACCAAGATTATATATAGCGCTGCCACTTTACTCTAAGTTCAACATTCGTAGAGTGCTTGTATATTTAAAAACATGCTAAATAAACTTTCCTTCACACGCACATTTATAAGGTACCTCTCACCACACACAAACAGTGAGCTCAGAAACACAGACCACAAAATACAACCTTTCATCCAAAGCACAAAGTCAAGCACACATATTTTAGATATAGCATCCTGTATTACACTTTCACTTAAGTTATCTTTTAATCCAAAGAGTATGCTGCCCTTCTCATAGTTACCATAAACATTCACACTGTTCTCATTTGGTCTCCATTTACTGATATGCAACTTAAGTACGTAACTAAATCCTGCACGTATTTACCCCGTTGCCCATTCTACATTCTCCAGTTATATTTACACCTAAATCTCTTCTCTGTATTAAACTAAAGCAGGGGGTTTTTAACCTTTGCAGACCCAGAGAGCACTTAACACTGACTGTAGGGCAATAAAATAATAATACTTTAAGTTTCTAATAATATAAAATATAGTTAAATTCTGAAAATGATATAACCAACATGTTACAAATTCTTTCTGGGAAAAGTCACTCTCTCTGTCTCGCCAGTCTGTCTACAGATAACTTTCATAACTATATACCTTAACTTCATAACGTATTAAAATCACTCGGTTATTATATATTTTAATATATCTCGCAGTCCTAACCATCACAGACTTTCGGCTAACACCAATACAACATAACACAGAGACCCACCCACACCCAGACTCTCAGCTAACATAAAACAAAAAAGCTAGTTTTTCTAGTTTTTTACTTAAAAAAACAAACATTACATTAATTCAAAATGAGACACAATATACAGCCGCAAAAAAAAAATAAGAGACCATTTCGATTTTCAAAAACAACTTTTCTAAATGTACTTAAAATGATAATTTTTGTTTCATTGTGTGAACAATATTTCTCCAAATTTCAAATAACAATATTGTTTCTATTTGCATTTATTTTCAGAAAATGAGAACTGGAGAAACAGGTCAAAATAACAGAAAATATGCTCTGTATTTTTCCAGACCTCAAATACTGCAAAGAAAACAAGTTCACTTTTAAGCAATACAACAGTTATATTTGTACATGTATTTAGGAAAAGTAAAAAAATAAATGTGTGATAACCTCAATTTTTAATCACAGTTTTTATGTGTCTTGTCATGCTGTCAGTCTTTAACGTTGCTGTTGAATGACTCCTGAGGTTTGATTTTGTTGGAATTCAACAGACACTGGACTGGACACAATCAGGGGTTAAATTGGGCCGGCCCCGGCACATAGGCTGACCGTCTCGCTCTGCTCCCCGCATGTGTGCGGCTCTTCTGTTGTTATGGAGTGGCACTCCATCATGTATATTTAAGTAACAATTTACCTTTTTTGTCAGTGTATACACTTACACTGATAATCGCGGAAAGACGGATCTATATGCAACGTAACCCAACTCGCAGTCGTATATTAACCACGTGTGCGCAGAAATCATTCCCTGCGTTCCATTCCGAAGTGATCATGCCTATGCCATACACTCTTTGAACAGTAAAGCTCTTGATGTGTAAGCTCTGAAGGGAAAATGCAATTGTCCGTTTAAAATTCACTTGGCAAAAGGAGCAATAAAAACAACGTTGTTTTCTGTTTATTTGGACTAAGTGACGTTTTGTATGGTGTCCCCTTCCCGAAGGGCCTTTCGGAGGGAGATATATTCTGTTTGGAACGCACCGCATACATACAATTTTGTGGACATTAATAAATGAAGATATTTGATATTGATACAAGCAAAGGGCACAGGACAACAGAAAGATTTTATTCTTATCACATGTAGCTTTGTAAACTGCTGGCATCTAGAATGAGTTTGATCAGCATTTTATTGTTCATAGCAAAGGGCTCTCCCAACTTATATTTTACAGTTTGTCAATGAATAAGATTTTAAGCTTCATATATGCACCCCTCAAAATCCTTCACAGAGCCCTGGCACATAACAAATCCCAATATAATCCCTGGACACAATACATCTAGAAATGCTGATTTAAGGAAAATTTGGAATGGCCTGTTCATTTTCCCCCACAGCTGTATATAAATTGTATCTCAAATAGCTAAACATATCACAAAAACTCTAAAGAACTACTTTGTTGTGTTCTCCACCCCCTGCAGTTCCTTTACAGACCCTTGCTCAAGAACCCTGTCTGTAAAAATCCCAAACATAAGCTTTCGTTTTGGCTCTCTGCCTCAAAAACACCCCAAACCTTGGCTAACGATAAAAAGCCAAAATCACACACCCAAGCAACCAGTTATTGAATTTTCTTTTGTTTCATACCACAATAGGCTGTCTGAAGTATTCATCCACTGCAGCTCCTCTCAGCGCAGACAAATCCACACCATGAAAAGACGGCTGGTACCTGAAAAACAGGAAAATGTTCTGTCAGCGTTGGCTCAAAAGACATCAGAAGGCCTAAAAACTGGGCAAACTACCAGTCATCTGCTACTGTACAAATGACTCTAGTCATTTGAGTTTATCAAGAGTCTATCATTTGGCAACTTTCATTTATATTTGGTCATTTAGCAGACGCTTTCATCCAAAGCGACTTACAAATGAGGAGGTAAACAATAGAAGCAATTGGAACAACACAAGGACAACAAAAAGCATAAGCGCAGTAAAACTGGTCTCATAAAGCCTACCACAGTATACAAAGCTAAGCTTTTTTTAGGGATTAGAAAAGATAGCACAGCTTCAACTAGTAAGAAGGTAAAATCTTCTTCTATGCTTCACTCTGCTTCTATGTTTGCTATTCCCCGAATCTCCACAAAGTGCTCACCAGAAATTGGCTTTAGTGAACTGCTCCATGTAAAGCTGCTCGTCTGTGAAAGGGGCGAGGTGAACGTCTCCAATGGTAGGGAACATTTTGCCTGTAAACACAGCAGAGGTTAGAGACGGGTTGAGTGCAGAATTTGTACAACTGCTTCTTTTTATTGAATAAACCCTTGTTTCTGTCACGTACCGTTGGGCTTGAGGAATTTCTTGGCATGCAGGTAACTTTCCAGCATTCTTTCATTAAACAGCATGTAGCCCATGGGCTCAGAGATGATAATGTCCACCTGCTCAGGTAGAGAAACCTCCTCCACTTTTCCAGGAATCACCAAAACACACTCAGATAGCCTGTTACTGTTTACAAGAACCTGCGGATGTACGATAAATTAATATCAGCACTGGTTTCAAAGAACTGAGGCTAAGTGTCATCTTATTACCACGTGATTGTTATAATACTGAATGTCAAGATGAGCGATTACAAATTTATGCTAGCAGCTAAGCAAAACAAAGGTGAAAGATTGGAACTTGCATCATCCACGCATCCTTCACCTATTAAATATTTGAGCCAATTTGATAATGTTTTTAGCTCTATGTGGATTTGTCATACCTCTGCATGTTGAGCCATGGTGCTGGCCTCCACAGCATAGATTTTACGAGCACCAGCCTGAGCTGCGAAAAATGACAGAATTCCAGAACCGCAACCTACATCCAACACCACCTGAGAAAAATGAGAATCAAAATTGTTCGAGCTAACCAATTTCAATTCAGAGTCCTCTCACAACATTAAAACTGTTCTTTTCAAATAAGTGTCATGATACCCTAAATTAATGAGGCTTTTATGAACAAGAACACGATAAGCTACTCACAAAGAGCAACTCAGCAACTATTAAATTTAATGTTTGTGCATTCGTAAATAATCTACATGTGGAAATCCATTCAGAACAGCAGGAGATGTATTAAAGGGACAGTACTTTGTCTTTGAAGTCAGTATGGTTCTGGAGGATGGCTCGTTGATATGTTCCAGTTCGGACGTAATCCTGCATCATGTTTTGTTGTTGAGAGAGGTAGCCATAAAACTGAAACAAAGATAACAAGTGTCAAATATTTCCCTTAGAATATTCCCTTGTTTAGCAGACCGTTTGAATTTATATGAATCCATTAAAAAAGTTGTCAATTTTGTTTTAAATAAAACCATACTGATAAATCAAAACACACTTGGTTGGCTTATAAAAGCCATAAAAGGAATTCAAAAGAGTAAAATGTTGCATAAACTTCAAGTAACAAAATGTTGGTTTATTTACATAGCATTGAACATAAAACACAGGTCCACAGCTGTTTGTCAGAGGTTGAGCTAGTGGTCAATCCCAAAGGCCATGTACTTTCTTGCGTTTCATCTGTGTTGATTCATCTGAACTGATTCATCAAGTGATTACTTTGCATATGAATGTCAGAAGCCAAACACACCTGGAAATACTGTACAGCTGAGGACTCCTCGGTCCTCTCATTAAAGACAGATCGTTCGCCCCGATGTCCACGACAATTCTTCAGGAGGTTATAGAACGATGAAAAATCTGTGGCACAAAACCAATGGCCGCATTAGGAAACGGGGCCATACTAACTGTACATAGCATCACCTCTTTTTGAATTTCTTCAAAAGTACCATGCTTGCACATAGAGGTGTGCGGAATGGCCAAAAATCTATTTCACGGAATGAGTAATTTTATTTCACGGTAACGATATATTTCATGAAACAATCTCCCATTATAATTCTATATTTTATACCTCATTTTTCTTAGATTGATTTAACTAATTTATTTATTACAGTTCATTTAAATGCTGACCATAGTTAAAATGTAGGCAAGTTATGAAAATGTACTAAAGACATCAAATTAAGTTCTGATAATCAGATGTATTATTTATTCATATTTATCTTCTGGCTATATCATATACAGTAGGAAGATAGACAACATATATAACAATAAAGTATGAATATGCACAAACAATGAGAGTACAGTAGACTAGTGTTATAAACTGGTGTTCATGGGGTCTGTACTGTAGGTCTTTATCGCTCTTCACTCCCTATTAGATGAGCAATTTTAGTGTGTTGCGACTCTCTGTCTTTAGGTTTGTTTATTCTCGGGCTTGTTTTTGCACTGCGAGTCTCTGGTGACTCCTCACACGTCTCCCAAAACTGGAGGTAGAAGCGCGTCACATCAAAGCGCTCGCGAGCATCATTGCTCATTTCAACGCAAGTTTCACCTTGGCTCGCCTGAAGTTAAACTTTATAAAACTATTAACAGCTTTTCAAAACAACCTGACTTCTGAAATACGTGTTGAGAATGAGTTTTTTTAAATGCTGGCGCAGATCCCTGCACGAGCACTGCGGGTGAGAGAAGCACCGGACTGGAGCGGATCACTAAACTACAGACTGAAAGAAGGTCAAAAGAATGTTTGATACGTTCATTTGTTACGGGTGGATTAATTCATTAGTTTTTTTCAGAATAGCGCCTAATTTGCAGAGCGCCGAGTTAACAACGCCTACTTATTTACATTCCGCGGAATACACGGAATAGAAAAATCTCTTACGGTTGACATTTTATTCCGCGGTAACGGAATATTCCGTCATTCCGCCCAGCCCTACATGCACATGACACAAGTATTAAATGGTCTTATTTGTAATGTATACTACGACTCTGTGATTTATAGAACTCTAAAGCCGTTCTCATTTTAATTATTTTCTGCAAACAAATAGTATAAGAGTTTTTACCTGCTGGAGATGCAAACTGGAGGAGGACACTGTTACAGCCCAAAGTAACAATGAAGGATTGTTTCCCAACACGACTGCATTCTGTCTCACTTGACACTGAACACTTAAACACGCACGTCTCCTCATCTGTTGAGAAAAACACACAACCACAGATGTCCATATTGACATGATAATGACAGTGATTATAAACAGGACTGTTGCTTAAAAACACTTTTATAGTGGTGCCTTCCCTTCTCGAGACTAAAGAATGTATTCTATTAAGCTATTCAACAAAGGACCTTAATATCCGCAAAAAGTTTAAATCCAAAACCAATGCCAACCACAGTGCACATTTAACATGAACAGAACGCATATGCTTATGGGTAATTATAACAGCCACATCACCTGATCATGTTTTCACAGATTTCTGGTGGTTACGTTATATCTTTGAGGTTGCTAGGGAACAACATCATCCTGCAAATCAAACTACACAAGCGCCATTCAGAGAATTTTGCATTGGATGGTGCCACGCCACCTACCCTTACAACCACCGCAATTATAAACGGCAGTGCCAAAATGAGGGATTTTGTCATTTATATTACCAGTTGTTGAGGGATTATCTTTCCACAGATTATGTTGGTCTTCACTTATATAATTGATCTGAAAGCAACACAACCTCTAACACATCTGAAGAAAACAGCACAACAGAGGGCTTGATTGAAGGATTGACAGTCTGAGATTTCGAATAGGATTAACAATTGGCATCCGATGTTTATAAATGAAAGATTTGCTCTTTGGGCTCCTACAAACCCTTTAAACAGTTTAGTCTTACACCAAGCTAAAGAAACAACAGGTTTTCCACAATGAAAGCAAAAGAGGAACAAAAATGCAAACTTATTTGCCACGGGCAAAACTTGAAATCTGGAAGAGAAGCTCAATTACTTCCCTAACATCGCTTCAATGTAACATTTATGAGCTCATTCACGTGTGCTTATCATGCACAAATGGTCCTCATCTGTCTCACCGGTATGCATTTTAAATGAATAAAAAAACTTTGTTTTAGCATGTAAACTCTGCAAGGCTAAGGGATTGAGCAATAAAAACTTTTCAAAAGAAAAAAAGCCCATTCATACGCAGTTGGGTCTGAATGTTTGTCACGCATCTGTTTGAGCGAAGACATTCATCTCATCCGCGGGGCATCAGCAGCATGGGCTCTGAACAAAAGCCCTGAGCGCTGAATGAACATGCGGGACACTGGAGAGCTGGAGGCGGGGGACCCGCTATTGTTCCCCGCAAAACAAAGATGAATTGCCAAACGGCGCTAGCATAAAAAAAACACCGCGTAATTTAATTTGACCCCAGTCTGACAATATAGTAATAGCATAGTACAGTGTAGTAAAGTGGAAAGGCGATGCATAACTGTGAGGCTGCGATGTGCGCAATTAATCAAGTAAACTCAGCATCCATTCAACCCACCGACCAATAGACGTTAAATGGATTTAATTCAACGTAAAATTCAAAGCTTGCACAAAGAAAACATGTGCTGAATAACAGAGGCCACCTTGAGATCCCTCGAGCACTTTTTGTGCTTTTCTGAAGGCTTCATAGTAAGACTGAGGATCAGACTGCGGCTAACTTTATACGCGTCAATCCATATTCCCAAAGCGTATCCCCGTCCTGCTAAAAGTACGTCCGTAAAGTAACGTTACAACAACCTCATCCACGGGACATGTTCTGACCTCTTTGTACAAATCAGACTGTAAAAACACACAGTCTTCACTCGTTGTTGAAATGTTACAGCTCGTGATAGTTAGCTGTGTGGCAGCTAACGATAACTATAAGCAGCTTAACATAATACAAAGTGTTTATGGATGCTAACAGGCTACGATCAACGTGGTTTGGTGCCGTGCATGATAAAACCAAACCCCTGCCTCCAACAACTTCACGTTTTAGACAGCATGCCCGGGTTAGACTTAAAAGCAGCATTTGAGATAAGAACTTAAAACGTGCTGATCCAGCATGCACGCGCGAACGGGTAGTCCAACATATACACATGCCGCACACACATCACTATCATTTGGCTAAGCTAGGGAATCCCGCTCAGCTGAGGCCGGATACAAAGTCTTTAAAAGCCAGTATCTACTCACTGTTCGAGAGGCTTATCAGAGCCGCATCTTGGGTGGTTTTAATCTCCAGTCGCAAGGGCTGCTGCTCTGAATGTCGCTGTATGTCTCCATTGGCGTCTCCGATGGAGAGGAGGCGCACGCCTGAGAACACGGACACCGCCATCTTCGATCTGGGGAGAGGCAAACCGGCAGCTCGCAGCGGCTCAGATCTCTCCTGGAGTCAGTGGTCAAGATAGGCCTGACTTACTACTGCCTCCACATGGCCACATCTCTCTTTTCCTAGTTTTAGTTCAATCCCCAGGCGCAAAAACAGTACACACAAGTTTAGTAAAACCATAGACAAATATAAAAATAGTGCAATAGACAATATGCAAGGAAATGTGTGAGATTGAAAACGTTTTATTGCATGTGAAAGGCAGGCACAGCACAAATATAACAGGATACGCATCTCTCCTAATGGCTGGAATACACTGCAAGACTCTGAACAGATAAAAAAAAACTAGACATCATACACTTGCAGACTTTTTGAAAGTTTCAGATAGAAACACAATGACTGATCAAATCTGCAGACTGGCACAGACTTTCTGCAATAAGTCCAGACTGAAAATCTGAGCAAGTATTGTAGTGTATTACAATGTTCAGAATTTACCAATGAACAACAGCTATGAAGTAGTGACCCATTACAAAAATGTATCATTATAACACAGCAAAATACAACTTTTTTGTTGTTGCTTATTGTTATAACTCTAAATCTGTGTAACATTAATATTAGACTTGGTTTGAACATTTTTTGATGACTGTTAGTTACTATGGCATATTGTAATGCAAGGTTGGTGTAAGTTGCTGTTGTCATATTTGAGCTTTTTTTTTGCAAAAAAGGCAGATATTGGTCCTGTAAGCATGCAAAAACAAAACCCAAGACATGCGTGAGGTAAACAGGGTGAAAAGGTTACCTATGCAGCACTGCGTTATACACATTTGCATGAATGATTTGCATTAATGTCCAGTGGTCGACTCATAAAGTTATAAAATGAAATAAACACACACGGTTAAAGAGTATAAGCAGAAACAGACCAGCTGGTACACTTAGAATTATTATTTGGTGTTCTAGTTCAAACAGTGAAGACAGAGAAAGGCAGCACCCTTTAACCAACACAGGTATAATTCAAATTCTGTTTTGTTAACACTGTTATGTGTAACATAAGAAACTCCAAAACGATGCAGAAACACTTACAGACTAAAGAAAATACATTTAGAGAAAGTAGTACCTCATACAATATTCAGAATAGGTTAATATATATGTCAGAAAGACAGCATTGATCTTTATCAAAAATAACCTGAGATTCAAGATATATTTTTCCTTCAATACAGCTAACTGGTTTATACATTTAAATATCTTAATAACATGTTAATTAATAACAAATTCATGGCAACAACAGTCCATGTATAAGCCCAATTGCATTGTGAAAAAAACATTGTGATTCAGTGTTTCATTATAAACAACACCACATTGTAACAAACATGCTTCGTTCACTTTTTTTCTGCGTAATGATATTCAAATAGACTTGGCTAACCTGTCAAAGATTTTGCATATCAGCTGTCACTTTACTAATGGTCCTTCATACATGTTTGTAAAAAATGAGACTTTAAAGGGACAGTTCACTCGAAAATAAAAATGCTGTCATCATTTATTCACCCACGAGTTGTTCCAAATTTTTAGAAATTTCTTTGTTCCGGTGAACACAGAGAAAGATATTTGAAAGAATGCTTATAACCAAACAGTTCTTGGCCACCATTGACACCATAGTGGGAAAAATGTCATGGTAGTCAAAAGTGCCCCAGAACTGTTTGCTGTCCTACATTCTTTAAAATATTTTTTTTGTGTTCAACAGAACAAAATAATTTAAAAAACAATTGTTCCTACCATGGTAGTCAATGTTGGCCAATAACTGTTTGGTTACAAGCATTCTTCCAAATATCTTTCAATTTTCAACACTAACAACTTGAGGGTGGGTAAACGAAGACAGAATTTTATTTTTGGGTGAACTGTCCCTTTAACAGAACAGCAGAACAGAACTGAGCACTCTAATTTCCTCCTGTTTCTCCTATAGTTGAATTACCATGAGCTTTAATTTTTGGACATGTATCTATGTTAAACAATATCTTTGAATGGTTTTCTTCATTAATCACATTATTAAATGTGTGAGACTTCAAATAATTTTTTTTGCAAATACACCTGTAGTGTACAAGTAGTGATGATCCAGCTGTGCTGTGAAACGCACCAAGTAATAGGATTTTGGGCACAATTCAAAGTTGTAGTGAAAAAACTCATGCAAAAGAGGAATGCTCAGAAGATTCTCCAGATTCTTTATGTTGACCCCTTGGGAAAAGAGAGAGATGTTCAGAATCCTGTTCAGGATAAACAAAATAATTCCACAAAAATGTAACAGAGCAGACTGTTAATAATACCTCAGAACAGTGCACAAGATTTAGGGGGTCGGAAGGGGTTGTCGTTGGATGGAACCCCCATAAGAAGTGGGTCCTTATTGGCATTTAGCAAACAGAATGTTTTAAGATCAGCTGCAGCTTGAGAAACCTAATGAAATAAAAGCTTGTGGGTTAACAAGTGAACACTTCGTGCTGTTTTGTCATAATTTTATTGCTATTTATATTTTAGCCAAAAGGTTTTAGCGACGGTCTCCATTGTAATAATAACATGCCCCGAGATAACCTTTTCAATAGTTAGAAAATGAGACAACTTGCACTCAATGCTGTATTTATACATAAACAGATAAAATGGTTTAAGGAGGATATTTCTGAAAAGCATCACGGAGTCTTTATTTAATTCGTGGTTAATTTAAAAACACATAAATAACTGTGTTTTGGGGACAGTGGTAATGTGGTTACTAATAAGGATCTGGATTTTTCGGGCAACAATTGCGCCACTGTCTCGCGATCAACAAAGAGCTCCACTGTCGCGCGACTGAAAGAGTTTTAAAATCTAGAATAACTACACGAGGAATAGTTTTAAGCATTTGTGCTTTGGCGTGAATATAATACACCAAAACTACAAGCATGCGGAAACATTTCTGCTGGTTGACAACGTTTGATTGAATCAGTTTACAAGCAAGTTGTCATCCACCGGTGAAGGCGTATAGCCTCGAAACCAGATGGCTAAAAACGACGGTGATTGTCTTTAGTCTTTACAGGCCACGACTGTCATTGAAAGCGAACAGCTGTGCCACTTTATTTGTATGAACTATGTTGTAAAAGCTCACATCAAACGTAGGCTAAACATTAACACGGATTGTCCCAAGACGCAAAATTTCCAGAGACTGTCTGCCGTGAGCAAGAAACAAGTCTGTCAAGTCACACCCTGTTCACTGTTCGCAAACATTTCAGATCTTTTGGTTTATTTTCGTTAACTCACCTTAATTCTGCGGATGCCTGCTTCGAGTCGCAGCTGCTTTACGGTTTTCTGCAAAAGCACCAGGCTGTTGTTTGCGCTGTTATTTGACATGTCTTCTGACAGAAAGGAGAAAGTTTTCAACAATGTCAAATCGAGAGTGACTTCGGAACAACCATCTCAATGGCGCCCCTGTCGTATGTCAAGCATCATTGCGATCACCCGTGGCGATTCCTTATCGTTAAAAAACTAATTTTGTCTTAAATACACGAAATATAATTAAAGAAAACATATTACATGCCATAATAACAACAACCAATTTAAAATACATACACTCTTTCTTTAGTCTCAAGATAAAAAGAAATATACATTTACACGCAGATATGCAAAAAAGACACTCAAAATATGAATGTAAATAAGATAAAGCTATATCCTACTCGTTAATGGTATTAAATTATTGTCAGTGCTTTTTAGAATGTTTTTAATGCATCCATTAGATCTGAAGTATACTTTTTATTGAACATATTGAACAAAACATACATATACAATGGCACTGATATGTGTAAATAAACAGGTAAGTTAACGTTATAAAGCAAGGCACAAGAAAAGCAAATACAAAGTACCAATATATTTTTTTACATTTATTCCGAGAAAATATAAAACAATGAAAGAAAGAAATGTTATAAGTAGGGGTCTCCTCAATCCTATTTAAATAAATACAATTTTCTTATTATTTAGATCTAAAGTAGCCTATACTTGATAAGGTTTCAGCCCGCAGTACTGAAGTGAATCGCGCCATCTAGCGCTCATGCGCAGTCTTACATTGGATTACATCATGTGACAGCGGAGCTGCTTCACGGTCACGCTGTTCTGATCACATCCGGGTGAACAGGGGTCGTGTAAGGGGTTGCTCAACAGAAACATGTTATTGCAAGTGAGTATTAAACTGCCTTCTGTACATCAAATATGAAATTATAAAATTGTGATAATCATGTAACAAATCGAAACATCTCTTACTACAGTAGCAATGACATTTAAACTACTGATCAAAATCCTAATTACAGTGTAACTATTCATTTGCCAGCAAGTTTGCAGTTCTTCAAATGGCTTAAACGTCTTAAATTCTACGTGTTTCCTTCTGTTAAAACTTTAAATAGTGTCAGAGTCTTATTTGATCTGTGTATGTGTAATAATAATGGTAAAGTAATACTAAACACGTACTATAATCTTGCCCAAAATGGGAGAGTTCCTGTCTTGACCATCGATCGTTGTTGTTGTTTTTATAGAGGGTCTTACAATGTGGTTCTACTACATTCAAAGGGATTCGTTCCATTCATCAGACTGCGCTATGGAGAAGTCCTCTTATACCCATCGTCGTGGAGCAGACGGTAAGGGCAAATTGGTTGGTCTTTCTTTTTTGCTGGCTTTCAACCTTGACAGTTATCATCTAGTTAGAGGGAAGCTGTAGAGTCCATATCATCTATAAAACTACATTTGAATGACTCGCATAAAGATAATAAATGATACAGATTAAAGTTGACAGCTACCTCAAGTCATTGCGACATTTGGTCTGTTTCAGGGACGAGGAGAGCGTGCATATGACATCTACTCAAGACTACTCAGAGAGAGAATCATTTGTGTCATGGGTCCAGTAAGTTAAGTACTAGGAGAAACTGGATCAAAATATATATGTGTGTGTGTGTTCCTCATTGTGTAAATATTTTGTGTTTAATATTTTTATCTAGATTGATGACTCTGTGGCCTCTCTGGTTATTGCTCAGCTTCTTTTTCTCCAGTCGGAGAGCAATAACAAACCTATTCACATGTACATCAACAGCCCTGGTGAGTGAGTCTTTTCACAGAAGAAGTTTGTCTACATCATCACTATTATAGTAGTATATGTAAAAAACAAAAGGTCTCCATATTGAAAAGCTGTAAAATCGACAGTAATCTTTCGAAATTAATTTTCAAGATGTATTTTGGTGCTTTGTTCACATGCCTTCTCCTTGTTGTCCTTTATTTTAAATCTATTATAGGTGGTGTAGTTACAGCTGGACTTGCGATCTACGACACCATGCAGTACATCTTGAATCCCATCTCTACCTGGTGCGTGGGTCAGGCTGCCAGTATGGGCAGTCTGCTGCTGGCGTCAGGAACCGCGGGCATGAGGCATTCCCTGCCCAATGCGAGAATCATGGTGCACCAGCCTTCTGGAGGTGCAAGGGTAAGAATGAATTTAAGAATGAACCACTAAACAGAAAATCATAACTATACAGAAAATGAAAAGAAATGTACATGTATAACTACAGGGGCAAGCAACAGATATTGCAATCCAGGCAGAGGAGATTCTCAAGCTGAAAAGACAGATCAACATTATTTATTCAAAACACACAGGCCAGCCTTTGGAGACTATAGGTAACTGCCTTTTTAAAGTTTTACGTGGAATGTTTTATGGGTTCCCGTCTTCATCAAATTTCTTTTTTTTTTTGTCCTCACGTAGACAGTGTGATGGAGAGAGACAGGTACATGAGTCCAATGGAAGCTCAGGATTTCGGGATCATCGACAAGGTCCTTGTTCATCCTCCACAGGCTGGCCAGGATGAGCCAGAACTTGTTCAAAAAGAACCCGCCAGTCCTGCGAGCACCTCCGCCTCCCCTCAGCCACAAGCCTCAGAGCCAGGCCAATCTGGCAGCAACCCCACCTCCTCCTACAAACCTGAACCCTGAATTAGACTTCATGCAGGAGCAAACAACTGTGTTACTGGTTCAGTGTTTCTGATGAGATGTACCCGAGAGGACAGTCACCCGCGCGCGCACGCATCTGAACCCTGTGACCTGCCTTTTGTATTTGCTATTTTATCGATTAGTCTCACTAGGTCTAGGCTTGTGAAACAGTACTGGAATCTGGACCTAACAAATGCAAATTAGAGAAATGTGAAAGACCTCATATGTTTTTCAAAAATATCTTTAGCAGGATGAGAATACAAGATTCCAGTGCAGGGTTTGATGTCTGCACTTGGAATGTGTGTGTGTGTGCACATATTTATGTCACATAAATAAAATATAGGTTGATAATCTACTTTTCAGTTTTAATATAATCACTGTCAAAAAAATTCAAGAAAATATTTTATAGATAATGATTCAAATAAATCATCTCATAAAAGTAGCTGGTTTCTCTTTCAAGAAATAAATGTACTACAGTACAATGTATAATATATTATATAGAACTATTAAGATGATCACCAGCTTAATCATTTATGGCTAGTAGTAGTAATGTATGTTTGTCAGACTTTATTTTTGTACTTTATCTCGAAGATTAAAATAACATCAAATACACACATACAATGCTTCTTTATATTTTCAAGAATAAAAACACTATTCTATAACACTATACCTGTATGGCAAAATATGTAGAACATAGAAAAATATTACGTATCCAAACATAAATCTACAAATGCCAACTTTTATATGCAACCCTCTACGGACACAATGAAGCTTGAGTCGCCATTGGCTATTACATTTTTTTTTACTCGCCAGACTTTTTACATAAAATGCATGAACGCAAATGAAAAAAAAACATACCTTGTCTGAAATTTTCTTTGTTTCCAAATTCATTTAATCTATCATTGCTTAGCAAATGCTAGTATTTTACTTCACTTGACACTTTTTACAGGAAATGCATGATCAATGCAAATGAACAAAAGAAAATAAACGAAACATACTCATCAGAATTTTTCTTTATCTTTCCATATTAATTTTCCATTGAATCTACCATTTTCATCCAAAGTAAAGGAAAGAAAGAAGACCATTTGATGTGATGAGTCAATTCTCTTTACACATCAAGAAGTTGAGGGCGTAAGAAAAGGTGACAGAAGGCGCTCTCGGCTAAAAGACGCTGTACTGTCAAGGCAGGCGTTGAAATTATATCTGCGCTGAACTTATTCTTCGCATCTAACCTTAATCACAGGCCAGTAAAATGGGAAAATGTACTATCCATTGGCTAATTAAATACATTTTTAGTCGCCTATTGGGAAATTTACTCGCATTGTAGAGGGTTAATGTAGATAACACACTTGGATGATCCATTTATTGACTCTGATTCTGACTATTCAGGTGCTCACCTGTATATATTTTAATCAACAGAGTATATACACACTAGCAGAATTATGAAAGATTTAGTAAATAGATATTTTAGTGTGCGTGTCTGAACGCTGCCCTCTGGTGGAGAATTGAAATATGTGCGCAGAGTCAATCAAATATATCTTTATATTATTGGAAATCCCAAGACAACATTCTGACCAAACCTCAGACTGTTATGCCTTTTTAAATTGTTTAATGGAAGTGACTGCCCCTCACATAACAGAGCACCCCGCCCATCCCTTTTTCTTGGCAGTGGTGGCCCAGCGCAGCCAGCTGAGATTGCTCTCTTTGTAGGGGGGGTTGCGCAACACGTTGACGCGTTCCAGTACCCAGCCCCTCAGCATGCAGCTGCGCTTGTGACTGAACGTCTCAAAACCCCAGCGGCCGTGATAGCTGCCCATCCCGCTGGCACCTGTATCAACATGCACAAAAGACAATTTGTTTCTCAGATCTCATTCAATTGCAGCATTATTTGCCTATAGGAAGTTGAAGGTGTATTGTATAGGAACGTCAATTTGCATGTGCTGTAGTTGTTACATTAAAGAAATGGATTTATACTGTATGTGCGCTGGTACACTCACCCACTCCTCCAAACGGTAAACCAGGAAGAGACATGTGAACTATCCCATCATTGGAACAGAATCCTCCACTGCTGGTTCTCTCAAGAACTGTGGTCACAATCTTGAAGAAAAATATAAGCATCCATGTATCTCAGACTTATCATTTTAAATAAGTTCCTCCAAATTGATTTTATTTTAACCCTCCATACCGGAGACTCATCTGAAAACACATAAAGTGCAAGTGGCTTTTCTCTTTCATTGATGAAATTGATTCCCTCATCGAGAGACTTTATAGTCAGAATAGGGAGGATGGGGCCAAAAATTTCCTCTTGCATTAGAGCATCAGACTCCTGCACATCAACGACCACTGTGGGGGCTGAAGAGAGAAAGAGTCAATAACAGACCTGCAAGCAAAATGTGTCATTGATTGAATATTTTTCAAGGCACTGCATACTACTCACCAATGTACTTCTCTTCTTTGACACTCTGTCCTCCGATCACCACCTTCCCCTCAGACCTCTTCAGCAGCTCAACCAATCGGTTCCAGTGCCTGTCTGTCACAATCCGACCCAAATCCTGGCTTTGCTGGGGCTCAGATCCATAAAAGCTCTCCAGAGCCTCTTTGATAAACGGTAGCAATAGATCCCTTGTCTCAGCAGTGCATAAAACATAGTCTGGAGCCACACAGCTCTGCCCTACATTGAAAAACTTGGCCCACACCAGCCTCTTAGCGGCAGCTTTCATGTCTAGATGGCCATATAACAAGCAAGGACACTTGCCACCAAGCTCCAGCGTTACCGGGGTCAGGTGCACGGCAGCAGCTTGGAGGATGCAACGAGCCACGGATTGAGAGCCTGAAGGAGCGAGAAGGTGAGGTTGAAGCAAATAAAAATGTGGCAGGTTTTATGTTGACAACAATGACAACGCCTACCTGTGTAGAATATATGATCATATCGGTTCTCCAGCAATGACTTGGTCTCTTCTGGTCCACCACAAACGACAGCATAACAGTCCTCCAAGAAAAAAACAAAAGGCACACATAAGCCTATTTATAAGAGTAGATTTGAAAAAAGACTCATAGTGGAAACAGCAGGATTACCTTCGACAGATATTTGGGAATGAGTTCAGCAAGAAGTTTTTCAGTCGACTGACTTATTTCGGACGGTTTGAGTATCGCACATTTACCTGATAAAAAGACACCAAGTTAAACACAGTGTAGATGTGTCATATAAGGACTCTACGACAATTAAACATAGATGTACCTGCAGCAATGGCACCTATCAAAGGTAATACAATGAGCTGTAGAGGATAGTTCCACGCTCCAATAATCAACACGACACCTAACGGTTCCCTGCGTATGAAACAGTCATCTAGCATTGTCGCCTGAAATGCAAATACAATAACACAGGTTTCTTTTTTTATTCTGCATTGTCATAAACAGATTTGCAGCAGAGGGCAATGGATGATGTGTGCATATGTTTATAATGCAACGAAAAGATTTCAAGTGTGAATCTCACCAGGTTTGTGCCCACGTAAATGGGCTGCATCCAGGTGTGCAAGTTACTGATTGTGTAGCACAGGTCATTCACCACCATATGAATCTCCGACAGCACCGCCTCAAACTTGGGCTGTCAGAAAGAAGAAATAAATGCATCAATTGAAACTTAATAGGCTACTTGTGGACCTGCCCGCGCGTGTTAATACCTTAGCAAGGTCTTCATGTAGTGCTTCTAAAATCTGCGCTTCATTGTCTTCAAGCATTGACAGCATGGCCTCTAGCTGAGTTAGACGAAAATGGATCGGAAGAGTCACTCCAGAGCGGAAAGCGCCCCGCAGCCTCTCCACCACCTGTTTGTGGCTCTCCATTGTGAACAAGCCTGTTTGACACGGGGTTGAGTAGAGAACATGTTAATTTCCTTATTCGTTTACCGAGTAATTTGAGGGATGCTGAGAAATAATTGAGACAATCGCTTTTATTACTGGAAGTAGGCGAGCCTGTAAGGGTCTTCAGGGATTGTATGTAAATCAAAACAAGTTTAATTCCTCTAGGGGGCGCGTGAAACCCACGAACAAAATCCTCCTCTAGACATTTAAAACACCAGTAACGTTTTGCTGCCTTAATAAAAATGATTGCAAACTAAAGCTTTTAATCGTTTAAACCCGTTAATTTAGTATATGACAAAAAAATCCGCACAAGCAATTTATATTAATAAAGTAGCTTGATGAATAACAATTGATAATAATTATTGTCCAATAATCGTGATATTAAAACATCTGGCCAGGTTAAAACTAAAAAACATTCTTAGATACTTTTAAAAGGCATTAACGTTATATTTCAGATATCCCAGTAATGTTACATTTTGAGAATTGCTATTTAGAGCACTTGTACCCGACAAATGATAAAAACTTCCGGGCCGTAAGCCTCGCCCCATTTTAGACGTTTTCATGGTGATTGTTTATTTACCGAATACTAAACGTCTTTCTTCACATAGTTTGAGACAAATTAGACAAAATATTCCCTTAAAATAAATCCGTTTCTACTCTTAAGCACAGAGAGAAAAGAAGGGCTCGTATGGTACCAATAAAAAATTTAAGTTAGCTAAATGCGTAAAATAGTATCACAACAGATTTATGTTTACTCTCTGCTAGCCGACAAACCAATAACTCTGCAATATAGAACGGAAAATGAAGGATAGCTTCTGAAACAAACAAAACATAGTTGGTTTCAAAACATTTGTTTACCACGGATCATCGGTTTATTTGAATGTGGTTGATGCAAGCGAGGCATATTTCACAAAGGCAAGATAATCTTTAAACTTACCTTTAAAAAAAAATAAAATCACTTAGAGTCAAACGTCTAGATTTCACTGTTGCACTGTATTTGACTGTATCACATGAAGAGAAAGAGTAGTTCCGGGTTTTTCTATTTATTCAGCAAATTCAAGTTTGTCGGGTTTGACATAAGCCCAGACTGACCTGCTTGAAAAACCTGCTATTGCCTTAATTTATAACCCAAAAAACATTAAAGGACTAGAACGCATCATCGGTAGCAGTAAAAGAGCAAAGCAGCAGAACAGAAGTTTAGCTGCTTTTTGTATAATGATTATTTATTAATTCAAAAAATTATTAACGCACACAACACGAGTTTCTTACAAACGGCCACGACACAGCTGATCATATTTATATGAAATGAAAGTAAAAAAAACAACTACATAAAAATATAGTTATAACAATAACTGGGGTTTGAATATTGTTTTCTTATAGCGTGATATCACTCTATTTCCAGTAACACATTTGTTAATGTACAGGTGCAGACTGCAGCTGTTAATGTTTTGATTAACAAAATGAGTCAGTTTAACGCTTGAAAGGTTCAGTAGTTTCATATGGTCGTTTCGCTGGGCTGAACTAAGTCTTTAGGCTTATATTTTTATCCCCTTGTGTAGGAATAGTTTCAGACTTTGCCCCAGGGAATTTCCGTTTGACCCCAGAGCTCTCGTCTTCTTTTTATTTCTTGCTATATGTACACGTTGTTTGGTGTTATTTCCCTTCAAACACTTTGAAACAGTCATAATTTATTGTATCATATTTTTAAATGCTGTTGTTGTTCCTGTTGAATATGACCATACATAAATGATCACAATGGTTCATCTTGTTTCATTAAATAACATTGGTTATATGGATCCTAAACGGTGTCTCATTTTTCATGCATGCTGGAGTACGATTATCATGCCTACATGCAACAAAAACAAATTCAAAAGTGTTTTTGTGTCTTTTGCATGATTTCACCACCATTCAAATGTTATATAACCTTCATTCTCTAATAATTTAAGGCATCTTATCCTGGTTACATGATTTCTTAAAGATGTCATGCTTTTAAAATCAGTGTTCTCATACTCAGTTCCTAGAGGGTCACAGGTCTGCAGAGTTTAGCTCCAACCAGCTCCAACCAATACCTGCCTGGACATTTCTGGTTATCCTGAAGGCCTTGAATAGCTGAATCGGGTGTGTTTATTTAGGGTTAGAGCAATGCAGACCTGTAGCCCTCCAGGTATTGAGTTTGAAACCAGTTTTCTAAATGTTATCTAACACAATAGGACTCAATTGTGCATTTTCAGAGTTATTAACTGAAATAATACAACAAACCTGATGGAAAAGACACCGACTTCTACATAGTGACCTACACACACATTTTAAACTCAGCTTTCTCTGTAGGCTACAGACTAATCAAACCTTCTTTTCAACATTGAGATTTCCATGGTCTTCCAAAAACTTTGATTAAAATGAAGATAAATAAATTTCTATTGTATTTTATGTGATCCTGTAAATGTGATTTATGTTGAAAACCCTATTATACATTGCATTGTGGTTATCATAATTGTAACTGCTTATGGTCATCAGTGGTCGTCTGGCGTAACCCTTCATGCAAATTCAAAACAATCAGAGACTACGCGACTATAAATGTGCAACGCAGCTAAGTGATGATAGATTAACATTGAAACTCACAAGATGCAGAATATACTGTTTTTACTTTTGTTCTGCCTAAAGTGTGAGTTCTTATGGATACTTTTTTAAAATCTGAATAAATGTTTTCAAAATTTAAGATTAATTCAACTTTTTATTGCAGGTATAACATGTAAAAAAATGGAGTCTATAGAAAGCACAGTTCAAAAAAGACCTGGTGAAACTCTGAGCCTATCCTGTCATGGATCTGGATTCAGCTTTGGCTGCTGCTTTATGCACTGGGTTAGACAGCAAGCTGGAAAACCACTCGTGTGGATGGGTCTTGCCTATAGTAGTGGAACACAATATAAAGCAGATTCTTTGAAGGGGAGACTTGAAATCACCAGAGATGATTCAAAAAGCTTTGTATATATGAAACTGTCAGGGCTGACACAGCCGTGTATTACTGTGCAAAAGCCCCTGTGAGGCTGAACAAAAACCATGCTGGACTAAGGCCTTTGTTCATTTTTACAGGTGGCAGTATTGTACAGAACTTTTTGTATTTCATGCATCACAGAAAGTAAAATACAAATTGAAGGTCAACAATTTATAATTGTTTTTTTACTATTTAAATAATTGTTTTCTGTTCTCTGAAAAAATAACATTGACATATGCAATAATGCACACCTAATGTTACTTTAACTTTGTACTGCTTCTCTGGAGTCTTATCTCACAACAAGAGTGTTTGGAAGGACTTATTTTCATAATTCAGACATTACCGCTTAGAACAGGCATTGCAGTATAATGTAATAGTACGGTTAATGTACAGTAATTAATAATTCAACAGCAAAATGATTTAATAATATTCACAACAATATACTCTGCCGCTGCACTACTCTTATTTGCTGGTGTGTTTTATTGTGCTGGATGAATTTAAAAATATTAAAAGTTATCAATAAGATCGAATAACGGCTATCTGATAATGCCAAGGAAAACTGCAAAAATAATGATGCAGATGATCGTCCCAATGATGGCAAAAATATTGGCAGTCAGAGCACAGCATCCGAACCTTCTGGCACCAGCAACATCTCTCCTAATCTTGCGATTTATTGCCTGTGAATACACAAATGCAAATTTTCACAATGACTGTTCAGCTAAATGGCATTTTATCATTACATGAAAAAAATTATGGTAACTGAATTCATTAGTGGGTGCAGATAATTTTTTTCTCTAGACATTTACTGTATACAGTATCTGAGGATTATCTAGAAATAAAACAAAACAAATAGTTCAGGTCTTTAATATCATTTTTAAGGTTACTATTTTTTACCTTCAACGAGCATATTAGTGCAGATGTACCCAGAAACATGAAGTTGCAGAAGGTGACGGTGTAAACAGAGCACCGTATGTAGTCATTCACCTTTACTTTGACTAGGCGAGCTTTGCCCTGTTGCAGGACTCGGCGGTTCGCGTTTTTATTTGTTCTGCGAGCCCTATCCTCAGTCTCAAATTCCACATCCAGAATTTCAATTTCTGCCATCTCCATTTCAGCCATCTCCATTCCTGGAATTTCAAATTCTTGAATTTCAATATCCGGAATTTCAACCACAAAACCTTCCATTTTCAGACTTCAATGAGCAGTAGAATTATTTCCTAGGATTAATGACAAGTAGACAAAATGTATGTCACAGAAAGTTCTTATTGTATTCATATCTGACTTACTTTTATAAGTGAATGGACAGGAAACCACAGCCCAAACCCATAATGGTCTCTGAAACCTGTCATGTGTTCAATAACCTCTTCAAGGACCTTAGTACATACTTACTGACCTGTTTTGTAGTAAACAATATATGCACACAACAAAGGTTCCTACTGCAATGTAATCCAAATGCATGTATTTAAACAATAGTGGAAAAAGAATAAATTATTGACTCTTTATGTTCCGTACCTATAATTAATCTTTAAACAAAGTGTAGAACCATCAGTGTCTTTTACCATCATGTGTATTTTACCCCTATAGTTTTTCTCTGTTGCTGTGGTACACTTCTCAGATCACAATTGAAAATTTAAAAACCGCTGTTTAACCTCCATGTCAACTAATCACTTGTGCACATTATGAAAGCAATTTTTGAACAAACTGCTAATGCTTTGGTACATTCGTGCATTTGATTATGTACTGGCTGCTCTTTCCTACATAATCAGTTGTTTATGTAATGTTCATCAAAATATGTTACACTGGTTCTCTCTTAAATAGACTTTCCCCCAAAATGTATTATCACCTATTAGTCGTTAAATGCAAACTGGTTGACATGTTTTCTATACATTTCAAATCTAGTTTTATAGAGCCATTGTTAGATCCAACTATGACTTGCGATTCAACTTATGACTCATTCCCTTCTACTCAGCATAGAGGTACAAGGTCTATGCCTGCAGAGGCTTTAAAAGACATTGCAAAAGACTTTATGTTTCTGCATCGCAAGAAAAGATTTATAAAGTGGCCTGACAGCCCGGGACATCAGGTGGTGTCAAAAAGACTGCACTTTGTTTTCTCTGTGTCCTGTTTAATTTTGTAGTTTTTTCCCCTTGTGCTGTAATATTTTTGTTTCGCAATGATGTTGTAATTTTGACAGTAAAAGGTTAAATGCGAATCCTGTCCAATCACTTGTGATCAATATTCACATACAGTAATGTGTATCCTGTATACTGTTGAAATACAGAAAAACCCATGTACATTTGTCATGGTCATTAAAACGGTCTTGTAAATTTGCAAGTGTTAAGGATGATTTAAGAAATTAAACCAACTAAGAAAAACTGTAGCGTTGGGTTATGTATGCCTTTAGATACAGTAACAGTGCTCTATGCAAATTTTTTATTTCCTCCTTGGTGTGAAAGAGTGGTATATAAACAGATCACCCTAGCTCAGCTTAAGTTTTAAGTCATGTTTTGGTCACATTTTTTTATGCTGCTGCTAGCAGCTGTCCCATGTAAGTCTCGCTTGCTACATCACTTTGAAATTAGTAAAACTAAAATGTGTTTTAATGTTTTATTTACAAAGTCATTTTTTTACCAGGTGTTCACTGTGTTGAACTGACTCAGCCTGCATCCAGTGTTGTCAGGCCTGGTGAGGCTTTGACTCTGTCCTGTAAGGTTTCTGGATATTCACTGACTGACAGCAGCTACTGCTCTAACTGGATTCGACAGGCTGCAGGAAAACCTCTGGAATGGGTTGGAAGGATTTGTTATGATGGTAGCACATACTACAGTGATAAACTGAAAAGCACATTTCAAGTTACTAGAGACATTTCAAGCAACACAGTGACTCTACAAGGACAGAATATGATGATTGAGGACACAGCTGTGTATTACTGTGCCCGAGAGTCACAGTGATCTAAACCACAAGCACGTCTGTTCAAAAACATTTCTTACATACAGTTCCATTCTAATATAATTCTCATACGTTCATATTTTTTATCTATTTGGTGGGCAAGTGTGTGGTCTAACATTAATGTTTTTAGCCCATCAAACCATCAAACGCATTGTACAGATGATTTGCACTGTTAAACATCAGGATGTAAACTGGTAACATATCACCAATGGCAACCCTTAACAAAATACTTAGTAGCACCAGGATTATCAATACCCCGAAAGAGAACCATTTCTGTACTACTATCAAACACTTCCTGCTTTGTTTATAGACTTGTCCTACATAAGATCAAACTAAGCAGGAAACCCACATTTCATTGGTGTTTGTGGATATGTAGATGGCTTTCTCTCTATATGTTAAAAATAATAATGTGATAACACGGGAAATTATAGACTTCATTCTGAATACACCTTGCAGGTATAAAAGAAAAATAAAAGTGTGCGAAACCAATGTGCAGTAGTGGTATAACAATATGAAAATCATCATGTGTGGGTTGTGATCGCACGTTGAGCTGCGTAAGTAAACACAAGTACTGCTAACAATCAAAACCAAGCCACACATCAGACACACACACGCACACACACGCACACACACACACGCACGCACGCACGCACGCACGCGCGCACACACACACACACACACACACACACACACACACACACGCGCACACACACAATTTGGTAAATGTTGGATTGCATTGTTGTTGGGTGAATTATCATGTTAAAACATTTTATCCTTTTTCTAGACTTCTTTAACCATATGGTACAAAAATGTATGATTTAGAAAATTGTGGATTTACGTCAACAAATTAGTGTAGCACAATTATCAAATTGAAACAAACATTTAGTGGAATCTAGGTGGATAGTCGGTAAAGTAATACATCTTTTTAAAAATCTTGAACGAGATATTTACACTGACTTACAATCATAACTTTAATCTTTGATGTAATGTTACAGTTCTGTTAATGTTACAATAGGGGACGCTGTCTCCCTTCATAAACATTTTCTCGCTTCTCATTTTGGAATCAGCAGAATTACAAATGGCAGCTTCTGTTTTTTTCATATTATTAACTTGCTGATGATGTCACTTGTTCTTTACCAACAATCCAACAATTAATAGCCTACTAACAAATGGCAACTTCTGTTTTGATTTCATATTACTGCCTGGAGTAAAGACAAGCAGTAAAAATCCCATACCTGTTCCATTCTGTGAAGTCAGTAATAAACCAACTATAAAGTATTCCAAGGTTACTGGATTATTACAATATAATGCCCTTGTATTTTGATCATAAATTGTTAGACTTTAGGCATGTTAATAGAAATAATAAAAAGGTGTTTATGTAAATTGTCTGTTCCATATGCAAACATGGGCAGGAGTCAGTTTATTTACATTCCTCTGATCACAAGAGAGAGGGAAGAACATATGCATATTCAGTAAAACTCTCATCATGATCTCTCCACTTGTAGTGTTGCTTTTAGCAGGTTTGAACTGTAAGTTGATTTTCTTATAATTGCTGCACATTTTTTTTAAATGCGTGTAAACATAAATCTGAAAGCCCTTTTATTATTATGTTTTCAACAGGTATTCAATCATTTTAACTTTCTCAGCGTGAGTTTTAATCTGTATGACCTGATGGCTCTCTGAGTATCATCTGTAAAGTCTCTTATTCACTTACTGACTATAGTACAGCCTGGATCCGCCAACCTGCAGTTTTGTAAGTTTACGGTTGAAAAACAGACACAGGATGCACCTGCTCTTTCATATGAGATCACATGTTTCTCTGTTTCTGTCTCCTCTTCTGTGGTCGCCCCGTTTGATTCAGTTATGAAGCAACATTCACACATATACTTCTTATTCTCTATTTATTATATTATCTAGTTGACACAGTAAACTGCATGGCTGTTTGTGAGCAGACATATGCACAGCTAACCAACAAATCAAATAAAAAAATAAAACCATATTTTTGGTATCCCATTTGCAGAGAATTCAAAATTAGACACATACTGTGGTAGGGAATGGAAAGATTGTTGTATTGTTGTTTGTAGTTTGGCCTCTCAAGTCATAAATGCACCCTGTGACGTCCCAATGCAAATCCAAACAGTCATGTGTGTTTGATATTTATGTGCCTTTGACCTGATCTGTACGTCAGCATTTCCAAGATGAGGAACACACTCTGCCTGCTGCTCTCGCTCAGCCTAAACTGTGAGTTTAACTGCAAACACATTTCATAGTTCTACATAAATATACTACAAATCAATCAAACAGACCTTTTCAATTTCCTATTTTTTTAGGTATAAATGGTCAAAGTATGGAGTCCATTGAAAGCACAGTTCAGAAGATGCCTGGAGATACTTTGATTCTTTCCTGTCGTGGATCTGGATTCAGCTTTGACTGCTGTAGCATGCACTGGATCAGACAGCAGGATGGAAAACCACTCGTGTGGATGGGACGTGTTCATCCTAATGGTCAAGGCCATGATTACTCCAAATCCTTTGAAGGGCGAATTGAAATCACCAGAGATAATTCAAAGATTATGACATACCTGAAACTGTCAGGACTGACAGCAGAGGATACAGTCATGTATTACTGTGCAAAACAAGCACATCAACACAAAACACTTGTAGGGGTTAACAAAAACTATTTTGAAAAGACTGATGCATTTGATATCTTGCTGCTAGAGGTCAACAGGTGGCAGCAAAGTATGATAAGAAAATTAACATGCTAACATCTTCCCATAAACCATATTGTTGTTTTACACATATGCATTACATATACAATTATTTTTGTTAGATGGCATACCTACCTCATTTTATGGCAAAAAAGCCAAATTTTCTCCAACAACCCAGGGAACCAGGAGAATAGCCAGGATACACAAAATACTTCCTGTTTTAATTAGTTTGCCCAATATCATGACCACCTGGGTTTGATTTATTCATGCTTGTCACCCTATTTTCTGTGGTTGTTTGTCAATTTTTATGTTTCCCCTCATGAAATCCTTTTACATGAAATACTTTCTTACATGTAACATCAAAGGAATGTTCTGGGTCAGGTTTACATCATTTGTGGAATGTATTTTGGCTATCAGTTACCATTGAAAATAATGTCTGCTCTCATTTAACCTTATTTAACTTGAATGTTATTTGATTCTTGTCACAGTGTTTTATAAATAAATTAAATTATTTGATAGAATAAACTACTGTAGCCTACAATTTAGGAAGTTTGGCTTATGTTCATCATCACAGTGTTCTTGTTTTATTCTGCAAATTCATAATGGGAACTTTGAGAATAATGTACCCTAATCTATTTCACGCAACTTATTTTAATACATGAAAAATATACTCAATCTAAAGAAAGATGAGGCAATGATGTCATGCAATACGTTATATTTTCAATCTGTTGTTTTAATTTTTGTTTTAATGACATAATAATTGTGCACTAAGGAGCTCAAAATGCAAATCTAAGGTCTGGTTGCCCTATCCAGTATAAATGTGCTCCTCAGGTGGATCTGGGGGAACTTTAGCACCTCCAGAATGAAGAGAACACTCTTCTTGTTCATTGTACTCTGCTGGAGACTCTTATGTGAGTTTCTCAATGTTACATTCTTCTAACTCTGAACACTTCGTTTGTTAATCTTCTTTTTATTTGTGTGTTTAGTTGCTTTTTACTCTTCCCCTTTCATTTTGGTTATTTTTTCTGTTTATTAGGTGTCCAGTGTCAGAGTTTGGAGTCCTTTCCTAAATCTCCAGTACTTCAAAAGATTGGAGAAACTCTAAGCATCTCATGTAGGGCTGTAGGATACAATTTTGGTAATTATGGAATGAGCTGGATACGACAAGCTACTGGAAAGCCCTTAAAATGGATTGGGCATATCGACACTTCCAATGGACAGACATGGTATGAGAAAAGTGTTGAGGGAAGAATAGAAATAACAAAAGACAACAGCAAAGGTGTTTCGTATCTGAAACTTTCTGGTCTGACAGCAGAGGATTCTGCTGTGTATTACTGTGCTCGATGAACACTGTGATACTTTGAGTGTTACAGATATACAGAAACCTAAAGCAATTTGACTGACAATGTTGCATATGCACTCCCCATTCGAGAGGTGGCAGCACAGAACATCAAAACAACAATGAGGACACTAACACTGAGTGGACGGTCTAAATTAATTGAAAATAGCTTGATGGACATTTCAAGTACAAAAATATTTGCATTGTTAATAATTATTTCAGTTGAAGTTCATTTTATTTGTATTTCATTTTACTTCAAAATTTTCTTTTGATTTATTTAAATGCAATTTTATTATTTAATTGAGAAATCGATCATTAAGAAGGTGATGAGTAGAGAATGGGGAGTGTTTGTATGACTGGAAACTTTGCACTGTGACACTCAGATACAATGAGGGGTTGTATGCAAATATTCCTCCCCATGAGTTTAAAACACGAGTCAATATAAACAGTTTGATCTTGAGAACCTAATTTCCTCTCGAATCATGTTGTACTCATATCTATTTTTGCTGCTGTCAGCAGTGCTGACTTGTAAGTACTAATATCTAGACATAAATAAGATTTTTACAATGCTTTTCTAAACGATTCATCATTTAATATTTTTACCAGGTGTTCACTGTGTTGAACTGACTCAGCCTGCATCCAGTGTTGTCAGGCCTGGTGAGGCTTTGACTCTGTCCTGTAAGGTGTCTGGATTAGGGTTGTCACGGTACCATAAACATGTCTTACGATACTATACCAGCAGAAGTATCTCGATACCAAGTAGTATCACGATGCTGTGCCATATAATTCAAATCTATACAAAAAACACATATTTATATTAAACATTTTGTATTTACTATAGTAAACTGTATTATACTTTGCACTAGAATATGTTGTTGTAGTAACTGTAGTAATTGGATAAATTGTAGCAAATACATTTACATTTAGTCATTTGTAAGTACTATAAATACTGTAGTATACTTAAATATTTACTATGGTAAGACTCAAAAACACTAGTATCTATGAGTTTTAGTAGTTTACTGTAGTAAATACTAAAGTACACTACATCATTTTTCACGTAGGAACTAATTCAAATGTTGGACAAATGTAATTGATACAACAGTCTTTATAAAGGGAAATATTAGGCTTACTTTAAATGCAGAACTAAAACGGCCAGTAGGTGGCGTCAATTTTCCACTGAGTTAGTGAATCATTTAACCAACTCGTTCAAATCGCCAATTTGAATCATTAACTCGTCAGAGACATTCAAAACACACATTCAATTTGGAGATAAACACCGCAAAAAGGCAGATATAGATGTAAAAAGGCAAATAAATATTAATGCGCATATGCAACATTAACTACGGTACTACCGTTTCAAAAATAGAGAGGCATCGCGGGTATTTTGAAGCTTTAGCATCGTGATGCTACCGTAGCACCGGTACACCGTGCAACCCTAGTCTGGATATTCACTGACTGACAGCAGCTACTGCTCTCACTGGATACGACAGTCTGCTGGAAAACCTCTGGAATGGATTGGATGGATTTGTAGTAGTGGTAGCACACAAATCAGTGAAAAACTGAAAAGCACATTTCAAATTACCAGAGACACATCCAGCAACACATTGACTCTACAAGGACAGAATATGAGGACTGAAGACACAGCTGTGTATTACTGTGCCAGACAGTCACTGTGATGTAAACCACAAGCACTTCTGTTCAAAAACATCTCAAATAATGTTAACTGAATGAATACAATGTTGACAGGGTATAGCTAGCTAATTTTACATTTAAGAGGTGGTAGCACAGAGCAACAAATACAGCAAAGACACTGTTGCACTTTATCTAAACTCATTTTTTAAACATGTATGTAATATTTAATCAGTGCCTCATAATGACTAAAACTTGAAAAGAGTGCTCTAAGCAGTTACAGCAACTGATATAGACACATCTCTAGAATTTCTACATTATGCATAATAATATATAAAAGATAAAAAATACTTTTGCATTTAGTTAAAGTCAAGTCAAGTCAAGCTTTATTTATAAAGCACTTTTTAGAACAACAAGTGTTTACCAAAGTGCTGTTAAAAAGTTCGTAAGTAAGATAAGAGTAAAATAGAATAAAATGAAATAAAAATAGCAGCTCTCACACTGAGTTAAACGCCAAGCTATAAAATAGGTTTTAAACTGGACTTAAAAATAGTGAGTGTTTGGGCCTTTCTAACATGTAAAGGCAGATTATTCCAAAGTTTAGGCCCCGCCACTGCAAATGCACGGTCACCCCTATTCTTTAGTCTTGCACGGGGGACAATTAACAGTGAAAGGTGGGCGGACCTAAGTCCCCTCGACGGAGCATATGGCTGTACTAATTCTTTCAGGTATGATGGCGCCAGGCCATTTAATGATTTAAAAACTAGAATAAGAATCTTAAAATCAATTCTGAACCTAACAGGAAGCCAATGAAGAGAGGCCAAAATGGGAGTAATATGTTCCAACTTTCGTGTTCACGTTTGCAAACGGGCTGGAGCATTCTGAACCAACTGCAGTCTGGTGAGGGAGGCCTGGTTAATGCCTACATACAGTCCATTGCAGTAGTCAAGACGGGACGAAATAAAAATGCATATATTCCTTTCAAAATCTTTAAGAGATAGAAAAGATTTAACCTTAGAAAGTTGCCTCAGCTGGAAAAAACTAGATTTAATTACTAGATTAATCTGTTTGTCCATTTTAAAATCATTATCCATTAAAACACCCAAGTTTTTTTACCTTCACAAATGGTTTTAAAACACCCAAGTCTAGGTCAGGAGCCCCACAGATGCCCCCTGGTTAAAGCAGTATAACTTTGAGTATATTTTCAGTATAACAGTATAAATTTGAGAAAATGTACAGTCATCCAGGCTTAAAGGGGGTATGCAACGGTGTTTCATGCATTCTGACTTATTTACAATGTTAAACATGCTGTCTTCTCATGCTTGACATGGTCAACTTGTCAAAAAACGAATTGGACGTATGATGTAGCATTTCTGTGCTCAATACACTCCCACAGCGTTCGTATAGGTTTCGGAAAGTTTTTTTTCGAACATGAAAATCCATTTCGTAGCAACTTTTCTTAGTCCCTTACTGAGTAATTCTCGGCAACGTGGAAGAAATAGCCCGCCCACGCATCCACCTATGAGGGAGTCCCTCTTACCATCAAGATTGGCTGCGCTGTGGGCCTGCAGCTGGAGCTTGTTACTCTTGCGATAGTGAGAGGTGTGTGTTTGTTTGTTCACGGCATTTTAGTGTTGGATGTTATATAAACGGTGGATATAACGCTAGATTTGGAGATGATAGATGGAGCGGTCCCAGCGCTAAAAGATGCCGGACATGAACCGCACACGGTAAGTGAAACTGAGTCATATATCTGTGTTTTGTTGGCAATGGGTGCACACGTGCTTTAGTTCCCCTCCCCTCCCCTTCCGCATGCGTCATATGTTTTTGGAAATAATCGTACGGCTGCATCTGTCTTTTATAAACGTGATCAAACTAAAGACTATACGGATATTTAAAGGGTGCGATACTATTCTGTAAGGACTCAAGATTAACATGAGATATGCAGAAACGGTTAGAGTTATGGTCACTTTAAATATGTAACTCTCATGTAACACTTACTTATGTAAAAATTACAATATATACATTTCAATTCGTTTAAAAGTAATTCATTTTTCATTTGTGCTACGGTGACATTTTGAAGATGTGAAAAAAGAGACAGACAGTCTATTGACAGTCGTTCCAGTTGGTGTGTTTGACCATGGACATCCAAAATTGAGGACTGCGGGTGTGAAACAGGCATGGGAAACACTATTCTATAATACGTTTAATATTTAGGTGGCCAAGGTCAGAGGTCAAAGGCCAGATGTGCATGTCCTGTGTCATTTAATAAATAATATATGTTTGTGTTGTGTTTGTAATTGAAAGCAATTGTTGCAAATGCATTCAATAGGCCTATGTTGTGTAATATGTGCACAAATGAGTAATCGAGTTAAGAGCCAGCGGTGGATGACACAGTGTGGATGACATTCTTTTCCCTTTATTTTTTCATACAAAATTACGGTCTAAATGAGTGTACCCCACCAAGCTTCTGTTATATGCATGAGCCACATCCAGTTGGTCGAGGTGGTGGTGTCGCAACAATCTTTAGAGACTTTCTTACTATAACTCAGAGAACAGAGCATAAATTTAAATCATTTGAAGTGCTTGCGTTGAACATAATTGTTCCAAACGAAAGTAAAAAACCATTGCTTTCTTTTACGTTGGCTACTGTGTATAGACCCCCTGGTCCTTACACTGATTTTCTGAAAGAGTTCGCAGACTTCTTATCGGACCTATTGGTTAACGTTGATAAAGTACTAATTGTCGGAGATTTTAATATCCACGTAGATAGTGCTAACTATGCATTTGCAGAGGCGTTTACAGAGATACTACACTCTTTTTGTCATGAATCTCAGCTATGGACTATGGCAGGAAAGAACCCAATTGCAGGCAGCGGGAGTACAGGGAGAACAAAATACTTTATTTTAACAATAAACAAAACAAAAACCCGCGATGGGGTGAAAACAAGAACAAGATAACAATAAGGCAATGGAGACGTAAACTAACTAAACACTAGACTCACATAGACTTGACAAGGACTAAACTAAACTAAACACTTACTACAACAGACGAAACAGCAACAAGAGGTACAGGCATTACGGGGAACGAAGAACGCACACCATACACATACAATGACCGACACAGGACAATGAAACATGAGGGTATTATATAGGGTAAGACAAACGAGGGATAACGACACAGGGCAGGTGTGGGTAATGAAACACTCAGGGAAGGATAACAAGGAAACGAGATGGCGGGAACAGAGACGAGACACTGGAGAGAACGTATATTATTGTCAAAAGGACAATAATATGTTTCTCTCCACACATAACCAAAGGCTTTGTCATGACTCTGCTACAGGACCAAGAAAAACATGACTAAATGAAGCAGAGCCATGACAGAAGCCCCCCCTTTAATGAGCACCTCCAGGTGCTCACCAAGGGGTAGACGGACGAGACAAGACCGACTGAGACAGTGACAAAAACCAGACAAACATGGTGAACAAGACAAGGGGCAGACAAGACAACAAGACTAAGGGATTGGGGTGACTTAACAAAAATAACAAACAAGGGAGGGGGGGAGGGGCCAAACACTGGCTCATGGGAGGCAGTCCATGGGGGAGGGGAGAAGGGGGAACAGTCAGTCCCCGGCTGCGCTCGAGGGCGCGGAGTCCTGGGGGACTTAGGAGGAGTCCTGGGGGGGACAGTCTTTGACCCTGGGGGTTCCCCGGGCCAGCTTGGGGCCGGACTGGACGGGCTGACGCCGGCTGGACAGGGCTTGACGCCGGCTGGAAGGCCGGCTGGACAGGGCTTGACGCCGGCTGGAAGGCCGGCTGGACAGGGCTTGACGCCGGCTGGAAGGCCGGCTGGACAGGGCTTGACGCCGGCTGGAAGGCCGGCTGGACAGGGCTTGACGCCGGCTGGAAGGCCGGCTGGACAGGGCTTGACGCCGGCTGGACCACCGGACTGGACGCCGGCTGGATCACCGGACTGGACGCGGCTGACCGGCTGGACACGGCTGGACACAGACTGACAGACACAGCTGACCACGGACGCCGGCTGCACGGACTGGACGCCGGCCACAGGACTGGACGACAATGGACCACTCGGACTGGACACCGGCTGCACCACCGGACTGGACGCCGGCTGCACCACCGGACTGGACGCCGGCTGCACCGGACTGGACGCCGGAGGACTCGGCACCCCGGACTGGACGCCGGCTGCACCGGATGGACGCCGGCTGCACCGGTGGAACCGAGTGCAGCGCTTCCCCCGTGACGCTCCTTCCTCCTTCTCCGCACCGCCGGGTCTGCAGCCATCTTTGGCGGACCCGTGGGGACCGGAGGTAGTTCAGCGTTGGGGGAACCCCCAGACGTCGTCCCCGAGTCCTTCCCTCCCCACTCGCCACGGTCGCCACCAGGAGAACCGGGAACCGTGGAGCTCCAGCCAGAGGGTACTGAGTCCCCCCGGGCAGCGGCAGCCAGGACGAGACCCCCCGGGACGCTCGACCGTGGAGCGGAAGTTCCAAATGGAACTCCACTCCCGGGATCATCCCGGTTGGCCACGTACCTGACCATATCCGCAAACCCGAGAGGAGCAGCAGCCTCTTCTCCGACGGTCTGAGGCGCCGGGTGAGGCAGCAGTTGAAGATTGTCTTCAACTCCGCTCACTGAACCCGGTCGCCTCTGCCACCGCCGAGAATGCTCTGGCGAACTCCCGGTCCCCATAACTCCCCTGGGAACCCCAGTAGCAAGTGGGCCAGGCCGGACGGGGGAGAAGACGCCTTGCCGTCCTTGGGAGCCGCCTGCTGGGTTCGATTCTGGTCGTCATTCTGTCATGGATCTCAGCTATGGACTATGGCAGGAAAGAACCCAATTGCAGGCAGCGGGAGTACAGGGAGAACAAAATACTTTATTTTAACAATAACCATAAAACAAAAACCCGCGATGGGGTGAAAACAAGAACAAGAAACAATAAGGCAATGGAGACGTAAACTAACTAAACACTAGACTCACATAGACTTGACAAGGACTAAACTAAACTAAACACTTACTACAACAGACGAAACAGCAACAAGAGGTACAGGCATTACGGGGAACGAAGAACGCACACCATACACATACAATGACCGACACAGGACAATGAAACATGAGGGTATTATATAGGGTAAGACAAACGAGGGATAACGACACAGGGCAGGTGTGGGTAATGAAACACTCAGGGAAGGATAACAAGAGAAACGAGATGGCGGGAAAAGAGACGAGACACTGGAGAGAACGTATATTATTGTCAAAAGGACAATAAGCAGAATTATTGTCCAAAAGCGACTGCAGAAATCAGCCGCTATAACTCGTTATCGACAGGGTAGAAAAATTACCTCGACTACTAAAGATAGTTTCGCAAAGCAGTTTGCCAGATCTGACTCCTTTAATAACCATACCAATAAATACAGAATCGCTCGATGACATGACCAGCAAATTGGGTGCACTATTTTTTCTAATACATTAGAAGCTGTCGCACCTATGAAGTCAAAAAAGATTAATGAGAAAAACGCAGCACCATGGTACAATAGCACCACTCGCGCCCTTAAAAGAGAAACACGTAAACTGGAGCGCAAATGGAAACAAACCCAATTAGAGGTCTTTAAAATTGCGTGGAAAGAGAGTGCAAACTGTTATAAAAAGGCACTAAAAGCAGCAAAGGCTGAGCACCTCCGTAACCTCATAGAAACTAACAAAAACAATCAAGGTTTTTATTTAGTACAGTTGCTAAAACAAATAAAAGACATCACCTAGACTGGTATATTCCGCACGCTACCTGTGGTACGCGCAATGATCATGATTTTTTTGTAAGATGACATGATTTTTTACAGAGAAAATGAAAACATACGAGACAAAATAGTAAAAACTCAACCTCCAAGTCTGTCCTATGAATTAGTACCAACCATCGCCCCAAAAGAAAGGCTACAGTGTTTTTCACCTATAAAACAGGAAGATTTAATTAAACTTATTGCAACATCTAAACCTACAACTTGCTTATTAGACCCCATACCAACTAAATTATTAAAAGAGTTATTACCCGTTGCAATTGAGCCCATTTATAACATTATCAACTCGTCAATTAATCTAGGCCATGTCCCAGGACCCTTTAAACTGGCCGTCATTAAGCCTCTTATCAAGAAACCAAACTTAGACCCCAATGAACTAGGAAACTATAGACCGATTTCAAATCTCCCTTACCTGTCTAAAATACTAGAAAAAGTAGTGTCCACTCAGTTGTGCTCTTTCTTACAAAATAATGACATACACGAAAAATTCCAGTCAGGCTTTAGACCGCATCATAGTACTGAAACTGCGCTCGTTAAAATTACAAACGACCTGCTTATAGCATCAGATAAAGGTAACATCTCACTCCTAGTCCTGCTTGACCTTAGTGCTGCGTTCGATACTGTAGACCATAAAATACTTCTAGATCGCTTACACAATTATACCGGTATTCAGGGACAGGCACTACAATGGTTCAGATCTTACTTATCAGACAGACATCAATTTGTCCATTTAAATGGGGAATCATCAAATCTAACGCAAGTAAATTATGGATTACCTCAGGGATCGGTTTTAGGACCCTTGCTATTCTCCATATACATGCTGCCCCTTGGAAACATTATTAGAAAACATGGATTAGCTCACTGTTATGCAGATGATACTCAGCTATATATCTCATCAAGACCAGATGATTCCTTCCACTATCCAAATTGGCAGAGTGCATCGAAGATATAAAACATTGGATGACTTGTAATTTCCTTCTTTAAATTCTAATAAAACAGAAATATTACTTATCGGACCAAAGACACGTGAGCAGAATATTTCGGATTATAACCTGCAAATTGAAGGCTGCACTGTTACTCCAACAAATACAGTTAAAGACCTGGCGTTATATTAGACAGCAACCTGTCATTTAAAAATCACATCTCAAATGTCACAAAAACAGCCTTCTTCCACCTTAGAAATGTTGCCAAATTCGAAATATTTTATGTGTGCTGACGCAGAAAAGCTTTTTCATGCATTTGTGACCTCAAGACTCGACTACTGTATGCACTACTTAGTGGTTGTCCTGCAGCATCAATAAACAAACTACAGTTAGTTCAGAATGCAGCTGCCAGAGTTCTAACCAGGTCCACATAACCCCAATGTTATCATCCCTTCACTGGTTACCCATTAAGTATCGTATTGACTTTAAAGTTTTTAAAGTTCTTTTAATTACTTATAAAGCCTTAAACGGTTTAGCCCCTAACTACAACAGAGCTTCTACCACACTACAACCCATCATGCTCTCTAAGATCTCAAAACTCCAGACTTTTGATAACACCTAGAATAACTAAATCCACCAAAGGGGGTAGAGCTTTCTCATACGTAGCTAAACTCTGGAATAGTCTTCCCGATACTATTCGAGGGTCAGACACACTCTCCCAATTTAAATCTTGATTAAAGACACATCTTTTCAGCCAAGCATTCACTTAATGCAAAATATGCTAAATAAACCACCGGGCGACTGCATTTATTAGATATTATTTACTAGAATGATCTTGCTTGTTGTATAAACACCATGCACTGTGCTGTGTTTGACCTTTTTTGTGTTTTTGAGTTTTTCTTATTTTGTCCTGTAAAGCTGCTTTGGAACAATGCACATTGTGAAAAGCGCTATATAAATAAAATTGAATTGAATTGACTTTTTCAAAACAGAAAATGAGTAAAGTGCTGTATGCAAATATGCCCCTCATACCCAGCCCTGCTTCATGCGTCAATATAAACAGAGTGATCTAAAGTAGCTCATCTTATCTCAAACCATGTTGTACTCATATCTGTTTTTACTGCTGTCAGCAGCGATGTCTTGTAAGTACTAATAGCTATGGGACTTTTTTCCCAAAATACTTTGCTAAATGATTCATCATTTAATATTTTTACCAGGTGTTCACTGTGTTGAACTGACTCAGCCTGCATCCAGTGTTGTCAGGCCTGGTGATGCTTTGACTCTGTCCTGTAAGGTGTCTGGATATTCACTGACTGACAGCAGCTACTGCTCTCACTGGATTCGACAGGCTGCAGGAAAACCTCTGGAATGGGTTGGATGTATTTGTGGTGATGGTAACACATATTACAGTGATAAGCTAAAAAGTAGATTTCAGGTTACTAGAGACACATCCAGCAACACATTAACTTTACAAGGACAGAATATGAGGACTGAGGACACAGCTTTGCATTACTGTGCCCGAGAGTCACAGTGATTTAAACCACAAGCACTTCTGTTCAAAAACACACATGAGAAGCACAACCCAAAGTTCAAAAGAAAGTACATAAGCCAGTCTCTTTTTTAACATGATTAATTTCTGAATTATTTTTTGTACATATTAGATGTTTGTAATATCTCACAGTTCTCACATCTGATCTTTTATTTGTAGAACTTACTTAAATGAGCAAAAAAGAATGTCTGAAAAGAATGTCGAAAAATGTATTAAACCAAGTGGCATTTGCAAATAAACAATGCTAAAACTGCTTTTCTCAGTACCAACCTCACACTGTATAAAGAACACTGTGAAATGCCAGCATTTACTTATTTTACAGTACAATATTGCTGTGAAACCTGCATACAATGTTTGTTAAGAAGCACTTTTGTTGGAGAGTTTTGCATTTCAGGATCTAACATCAGGCCGTGTCATTGTTTGCAGGTGAAGTCAGTTTAAGAAATCACAAAGATATTAATTTCAGATGTGTATGTCTGTGTGTGACTGACAGCATATCTTTGCAGTATTTTAGAGATAGTTTCTTCCTTCTACAGTTTACAGAGATTTTGCTTCAAACTTGAACTGTATAAAATGTGATTACAGATTCTGTTCATGGATTCTAATCCTGAATGCTATATGGGTTATTTAAAAACACTTTGGAACTGTCTCTTAATATAATCCAACCAGTTTTGTTATTCTGCTAATTTAATCTGTAGGCTATATGTAAATGTTCTGTTCCATATGTAAAGTGTGGGCATGAGTCAGTTTATGTACATGCCTGAGATCACTAGTGAGGAGGAACAGCTTCTAGTCATTAATACACCATGTTCACTGGAGCTTTAGTGTTGCTTCTGGCAAGTGTCAACTGTAAGTGTAGTATTCTTTTATTTGTTAATTTTTTAATATGATATAAAACGCTTATTTTCTCTTTCCTCTTGTGTATTATTCTCAACAGGTATTCATTCATATGAACTTTCTCAACCTGAGTCTTTGACTGTTCGACCTGATGGCTCTCTGACTATCAACTGTAAAGTCTCTTATTCAGTTACTAGCTATTTTACAGGCTGGATCCGTCAGCCTGCAGGAAAACCTCTGGAGTGGATTGGGCTGATCTGTAGTGTTGGATGCTTATTCTACAAGGATTCCTTAAAAACCAAGTTCAGCATCACCAGAGACACCTCTAATAATATAGTGACATTGAAGGGAAACAATATGCAAGCTCAAGACACAGCTGTGTATTATTGTGCCAGAGACCACATACCACTGTGACAGACTCTAACAGCATCCCTAGTAAAAAAACATTATACTCTAAAATACCTTAAGTTCCACTGATATGTGAAATGAAACAACAATAACTTACTATAATACTTTACACATTATCACAGCTGATACTGAAATTAAACAATAATTACCCTAAATATTAATAATTCAATAAGCACTACTACTAAAACAGCAGGTGGCAGTAATGCATCATTTTAGATTAGTTTAGTGTCAGTATGAAACCACAGATTGTGATTAATGTAATTTTTTTAATAGAATGGAAGATTTCGCTCGTTTCATGTTTAATTATTATTTTTTTTAAGTTTAATTGGCTTTGCCTAAATGTAAAGTGGACCTGAGGTGGTAGAGGGATACTCTAGAATTGTAGCAAGATTGATGCAAGTAGCATGTTTGCTAGTCTAGTGTTGTGATTGGTAGAATAAAGTGAACATTTTACAATACTGTATATAAAGAGTACATATAAGTATTTTAATAACAGTCTTTATAATATTGTAGTCAGCTACCCATTGCCAAAACAAACCACACACAATAGCACAACTGCAAATGATCACTTGTCGCAACAGACTCTTCTTTAAATTTATAAATGAATTTTGTACTGTGTTCTTGTTATTTGAATTCCCAGCTGTCTGTATGCAAATCTCCTGTTCCATATGTAAACAGTGGGCATGAGTCAGATTAAATACATTCCTCTGATTATTAGATGAGTGAGATACTTTTATTCTGTCAACCACACTGTAAAAAACAGCA